>NW_011479547.1:13078-16933 GCF_000754665.1 Bison bison bison | reverse complement strand
CTTTGGAGAACAGTGTGGAGATTCCTTAAAAAACTGGAAATAGAACTGCCATATGACCCAACAATCCCACTGCTGGGCATACACACTGAGGAAACCAGAATTGAAAGAGACATGTGTACCCGAATGTTCATCACAGCACTGTTTATAATAGACAGGACATGGAAGCAACAAATGTCCATCAGCAGACGAATGGATAAGAAAGCTGTGGTAGATATACACATTGGAATATTACTCAGCTATTAAAATGCATTTGAATCAGTTTAATGAGGTGGATGAAACTGGAGCCTATTATACAGAGTGAAGTAAGTGAGAAAGAAAAACACCAATACAGTATATTAACTCACACATATGGAATTTAGAAAGATGGCAACAATGACCCTATATGCAAGACAGCAAAAGAGACACAAATGTAAATAACAAACTTTAGGACTCTGTGGGAAAAGGCGAGAGTGGGATGATTTGAGGCTATAGTACTGAAATATGTATACTACCATATTTGAAATAGATCACCAGTCCAGGTTCAATGCATGAGACAGGGCCCTCAGGGCTAGTGCACTGGGATGACCCTGAGGGATAGGGTGGGGAGGGAGGTGGGAGGGGGGTTCAGGATGGGGAAAACATGTAAACCCATGGCTGATTCATGTGAATGAATGGCAAGAAACATTCCAATATTGTAAATTAATTAGCCTCCAATTAAATTAATTAAAATTTTATAAAACGGGAATTTTCCAGGAAAAAACAAAACAAACCCATCTTGCTGATGAGTGGAATATGAAACTAGAGGTAGAGCTCCAGAGCCAGCTTCAGAGTTGCCATCACAGCATCCTTGTATCAGAAAACTTGGCTTTTAATGACTGACTCATTGTCCCATCCCCAGACTGTCCTTAGGAGAAATATGGTAGCTTCCCAGGGGTTCTTAAAGCCATGTAGAAGGCAGAAGGGACAGCCAGGTGTCCTTGGATCACTAGAGCCCAAAGCCCAAAGCTTCATCTCTGAAAGAAACAATGACCCTAGAAGACTGAAATCAGGAAAATATTAAGGAGAGAATGCAGAACTGGGATCTCCCATCCCAGAGGGTAGTTTTCCTGCCCTATACAGACAATAAAAATGTAAGCAGGATCATCCATTTCTGCCACCAAAATGACAAGCTCCTCCAAAAGGGTCAGGCATATATTTCAGTGATTTAACCCCAGTAAAGAAATAAGTGGAAATTCCTTTGCAAAAAGGTATGACACAGTCTGCCTCTGACTAATTCCAAATCCTTTCAGGTAGAGCTTTCTTCATGCACAGTAGACACACTGAAATTCAGAACTTAGGAGCATAAGCCTTTGACTGTGTGGATCACAACAAACTACGGAAAATTCATCAACACATGGGAATACCAGACCACTTTACCTGCCTCCTAAGAAATCTGTATCCAGGTCAGGAGGCAACAGTTAAAACCAGACATGGAACAACGGACTGGTTCCAAATTGGGAAAGGAGTATGTCAAGGCTGTATATTGTCACCCTGTTTATATAACTTCTATGCAGAGTACGTCAAGCGAAATGCCAGGCTGGATGAAGCACTAGCTGAAATCAAGGTTGCCAGGAGAAATATGAATAACCTCAGATATGCAGATGACACCACCCTTCTGGCAGAAAGCAAAGAGGAACTGAAGAGCCTCTTGATGAAAGTAAAAGAGAACAGTGAAAAAGCTGGCTTAAAACTCAATATTCAAAAAATGAAGATTGTGGCATCTGGACCCATGACTTCATGGCAATAGAAGGGGAAAAAATGGAAACAGTGACAGAATTTTTTTTTCTTAGGCTCCAAAATCACTGTACATGGTGACTCACCCATGGCATTGAAAAAACACTTGCTCCTTGGAAGTAAAACTATAACACACCAGGACAGCATATTAAAAAGCAGAGATATTACTTTGCCAACAAGCTCCATCTAGTCAAAGCTATGGTTTTTCTAGTAGTCATGTATGGATGTGAGAGTTGGACCATCAAGAAAGCTTAGCGCCAAAGATTTGATGCTTTTGAACCATGGTGTGGGAGAAGACCTTGAGAGTCCCTGGGACTGGAAGGAGATCAATCCAGTCAATTCTAAAGGAAATCAGTCCTGAATGTTCACTGGAAGGACTGATGCTGAAGCTGAAGTTCCAGTACTTTGGCCACCTGACACTAAGAACTGACTCATCGGAAAAGACCCAGATGCTCAGAAATATTGAAGGCAGAAAGAGAAGGGGACGACAGAGGATGACATGGTTGGATGGCATCAAAGACTTGATGGACATGAGTTTCACCGAGGTTCATGAGTTGCTGATGCACAGGGAAGCCTGGTGTGCAGAAGTCCATGGGTTGCAAAGAGTTGACCGAGTGACTGAACTGAAGGCAATCATTGGCCTATTTCCAAGGGAGAAAATGGAGTTGAGGTGCAAACCATAAATGGTGGAGAAAGGTCAACTCAAGGATTTGGCTCCAGGCCCAAAGTGATCCACGGTGGATATGTCAGTGACCAGAAACCTTCCATATACCAAGAGCAAATGCCAGGAGAGTACTGCAAAGACAGACGAGCGCTCCAGTCAACATTAAAAAGCCACCCCCAAGACCCAAATATATTCCTTTACTATCGTTTCTGTTTGTCTAGCTCTAACGACAACCTAAATCTTCACCCAGGATCTAAAACTGTGTAGTCCAGTGTAGGATCAGAAATGCAGGAAAGAGAAGAAGAGGTAGAGATGTTTTGAGTACAAGAAAGAAGGTCCTGTACAGGGACTTCCCTGGTGGTCTGGTGGCTAAGACTCCAAGCCCCTATTGCAGGGGGTGTGCAAGTTTGATCCCTGATCATGGAACTAGATCCCACATGCTCCAACTGATAGTGTCCATGCCACAACTAAGACTCAGCACAGCCAAGTAAATGAATAAATGAACACACACACACACACAAAATTCTTATGTCATGCTCAAGTTTAATTGGGTGTTTTTTGTTTTTGTTTTTCCAGAACAAAGCCTGGTAGACTCACAATTGACTTTGTAAGTGGATTGGGTGTGGTTGTGGAGAAATCCCTAAGATCAAACAACCTGTTTACAAAGGCAACAGATTTCAGAGTTGTGTAGAAATCCTAATCATTTCAAAATAACCTTCATCATGAAAAATTATGAGCTTCTCTCAAACACATCAGTGGTCTCTTTGGAGATACTCACAGGAGAGTAATTAGTAACTCAAAAAAAGTTTTTCAGAAAGATCATTAGCTCCTCAAGCTGGCCCTGTCATTGCCACTTCAAGTGAAATGATAATTGCAGATCTGAAGGAGGGTGAGATCACAGCTTCTAAACCTATATCTCAGGGTCTGACTGCCTCCCTCCCACTCACGTCCTGGCTGCCATGACCTTCACCCTGAGCCCAGCATCCTTCTCATGAGAAGGAATGAGAAGGTGTGGAGTACTTTGTATTTCAGTCTAAGAGGCAGAGTCTGTGAAGAAGGAGGTCTGAGTAAGTGTTCATGTGTGGAAAAGGGATCTCTCTGTGGGCTGGGGCTAGAGTGGGAACAGATCCAGTGGCAAAGCAAGTCAGGAAAGCAGAATAATTCATTAGGAGAGAGTTTAGGTAAGGCAAGATCAAAATCTTTGTTGTTCAGTCGCTCAGTTGTGTCCCACTCTTTGCAACCCCATGGACTGGAGCACACCAGGCTTTGCTTTCCTTCACTATCTCCCAGAGTTTGCTCAGACTCATGTCCATCAAGTCGGTGATGCCATCCACCCATTTCATCCTCTGTCTTCCCCTTTTTCTCCTGCTTTCAATTTTTCCCAGCATCAGGTAACACCGAACTTGATAGCTCCTAAAGCTAATTTGTGAAACTCTTAC
>NW_011479547.1:8975-12068 GCF_000754665.1 Bison bison bison | reverse complement strand
TTGAGGAAATCTTGCATTCATTAAATCCATTATGGACAGGAGGTACTTTCCTATAGGATTGTGTGTGTGTGTGTGTGTGTGTGTGTGTGTGTATGTTTTAGTGGCTCAGTTTGTGACCCCTGGACTATAGCTCACCAGGCTCCTCTGTTCATAGGATTTCCCAGGCAAGAATATTGGAGGGGGGTTCCATTTCTGAATCCAGGGAACCTTTTTGATATGTTATTGACCTACAGAATAAATACTTATGCAGATATGGAAACTTTCTACAACAAAAATTTTAATATATAAACACAATGGAATAAACTCCAATACTCTGGCCACCTGATGTGAACAACTGACTCATTGGAAAAGACCCTGATGCTGGGAAAGATTGAAGGCAGGAGTAGAAGGGGACGACAGAGGATGAGATGATTGGATGGCATCACCGACTCAATGGACATGAGTTTGAGGAAGATCCAGGAGCTGGTGATGGACAGGGAGGATTTAGCCATGCAAATGTGTTCTCTATGCCCTCAAAGCTGGTATGGTGGCCCTCCTGACCCCTTAAGTGTCTCCAGCCATCAAGTTCAGCCCCAGGAAATCCAGGTGGGTGGAACTTAAAGCAAAAGCTCCCAAGGAGGGGACTTCCCTGTGGTCCAGAGGTTAAGACTGTGCTCTCAATGCAGGGGGTCCAGGTTCAATCCCTGGTCAGGGAACTAGAAGCCACATGCCATATCTGAGAGTTTATGTGCCATAACTAAGAGTTTGCATGCCATTAACTAAGACCTGGTGCAGGCAAATAAATAAATAATAAGATGAAATATATAAAATCATTTAACAACAACAAAAAAAAAAACACTCCCGAGCATATCAGCGTCTCCACTTTGCACTACTGGAGAGTATATAACTTCTTTCTCAAGCTTTCTGTATGAAAACTGTGTCTACTGTTCATTATACTTCTTGGTCTTTAGGAGAAGATTGTATGGTCACAAGTCGTATCTCTCTGTACACAATATTTTCCCCATGGATATGATGCCAAATGGAGCAAAAATCAACACAAAGCAAGAAAACTTAGGATACTGCTCTGTTGAATTTTAAGACAAAATCAGCGATTCACTGTATGCAGCAGTGTTACTATTCTCTGATGTTTCATTGTTGGAGTTATGATCTGGGCTTACAGCTCCCCTCCTTCACAGACACAGGCAGCAGATGAGACACATTCACAGAAACAGCCTTTCACAAGCTCGTTCCACATTTTTTGATAATACATGTTTTTTTTTTTTAAATTAAACACATGTTCCCAGGTTATAAGTGCATAATATCTCAGTGAAATTTCAGGAATTATTGCACATCTGGAGACCACAACTAGATCAAGAAACACAATGTTTTCAGTTCCCATGAAACTCTTGTGCCCCTTCTAACTCACTGTTTCCAAGACTATAGCTTTGTTGGGTATATTTGTAGGCCTGGATTATTAGGTACACATTTACAACTATTATGACATTTAATATTAGATCACTTTGCCTGTCTTGGCCTTCACATGAAAGATATCATACAGCATCTTTCATTTGGACTTTTGTCCTCCATTCCTTTACATCTTTGTGAATTTTTCTTTATTGTTTTATATTATTGTTGATTTTTCATTATCATTGCTATATAGGACCTCATTGTGTGACTACCAAAGGATTAACTGATCATTCAGCTGTTAATGGGCAGGTGGGTATTAAGAGTTAGGTACTATTACAAGTAATGATTAGGGCTCTCATATAAATTCTATTAATATAACTAAACTTTGGGTGATACATGAATAAAATGTTGAATATATTCATAGAAGTGGATTTCTTGGAACAGGACTACATCTGATCTGCTAAGTAGATACCACAGTTTTCCAAAATGTGTGTACCAATTTGAACACCCACCATCAGTGTATGAGATTCTTGGTTCATCCACAGCTATGCCCAAACTCGGCATTTTTGTCATTTCTGTTTCAGATTTCTTGATGGTATTTGATGACATATAGGTAGTGGTTACATTTTAATTGACCGGATTGCCAAGGATGTGGAATATTTTTCCACATGTCTTATCCATTGAATAAATTCTTTCTTGAGGATTCTCTTTGAAGACTCTGTCCACTGTTTATTCTATCTTCAGGTTTTTAGGACATGCTTGTGTGATTTTAAGTTGTATCTGTGTCTGTGTGTGTGTCTTGATGAGATCCAGTCTTAATTTTAATGTGTGCAAAAGTTATTTCACCATATGGTTTACATATACTGTGTTCTTTAGTGTATGGAAATATTTATTTATTTAGTTGCATTGGGTCTTGATTGCATCATGTGGTAACTATGTTGTATCACGCAGGATCTTTTGTTGTGGTGCACAGACCCTCCAGTTGCAGATCCCATACTTAGAAACCCCATGGCATATAGGGTCTTAGTTGCCCAACCAGGTATCAAACCTGCGTCTCCTACATTGCAAGACAGTTTCTTAACTACCGGACAACCAGGGAAGTACCGTTAGCATATATTTTAAATAGTTAGACCCTAGAATAACTCCTGTCTTTTTTTCTTAAATAATACATTATCTTCTTTAAATACCAGCTGAGCCACATGAGAAGCCCAAGAATTCTGAAGTGGGTATTCTTGGAGTGGGTAAAACTATCCCTTCTCTAGCAGATCTTCCTGACCCACGAATCGAACTGGAGTCTCCTGCACTGCATGCAGATTCTTTACCAACTGAGCCATCAGGGAAATCCCTACAATAATATATTATCTTCTTAAAATTTAGAAGAGAATGCATTTAGAGTTGACCTCTTTTATGATGAGGGCGGAGAAGGCAATGGCACCCCACTCCAGTACTCTTGCCTGGAAAATCCCTGGTAGGCTCCAGTCCATGGGGTCGCTAAGAGTCGGGCACGACTGAACGACTTCACTTTCACTTTTCACTTTCATGCATTGGAGAAGGAAATGGCAACCCACTACAGTATTCTTGCCTGGAGAATCCCAGGGATGGAGGAGCCTAGTGGGCTGTCCTCTCTGGGGTCGCACAGAGTCAGACACGACTGAGGCGACTTAGCAGCAGCAGCAGCATGATGAGGGCAGTGATGGAGACTTTTTT
>NW_011479547.1:8106-8212 GCF_000754665.1 Bison bison bison | reverse complement strand
ATGTTTTTTTTTTTTTTTTTAAATTAAACACATGTTCCCAGGTTATAAGTGCATAATATCTCAGTGAAATTTCAGGAATTATTGCACATCTGGAGACCACAACTAG
>NW_011479547.1:4465-5838 GCF_000754665.1 Bison bison bison | reverse complement strand
ATGCTACGGGAGATCAGTGGAGAAATAACTCCAGAAAGAATGAAGGGATGGAGCCAAAGCAAAAACAATACCCAGCTGTGGATGCGACTGGTGATAGAAGCAAGGTCCGATGCTGTAAAGAGCAATAGTGCATAGGAACCTGGAATGTCAGGTCCATGAATCAAGGCAAATTGGAAGTGGTCAAACAAGAGATGGCAAGAGTGAATGTCGACATTCTAGGAATCAGTGAACTAAAATGGACTGGAATGGGTGAATTTAACTCAGATGACCATTATATCTACTACTGCAGGCAGGAATCCCTCAGAAGAAATGGAGTAGCCATCATCTTTCGGACAAAAGAGTCCGAAATGCAGTACTTGGATGCAATCTCAAAAACGACAGAATGATCTCTGTTCGTTTCCAAGACAAACCATTCAATATCACAGTAATCCAAGTCTATGCCCCAACCAGTAACGCTGAACAAGCTGAAGCTGAACGGTTCTATGAAGACCTATATGACCTTTTAGAACTAACACCCAAAAAAGATGTCCTTTTCATTATAGGGGACTGGAATGCAAAAGTAGGAAGTCAAGAAACACCTGGGGTAACAGGCAAATTTGGCCTTGGAATACGGAATGAAGCAGGGCAAAGACTAATAGAGTTTTGCCAAGAAAATGCACTGGTTATAACAAACACCGTCTTCCAGCAACACAAGAGAAGACTCTACACATGGACATCACCAGGTGGCCAACACCAAAATCAGATTGATTATATTCTTTGCAGCCAAAGATGGAAAAGTTCTATACAGTCAGCAAAAACAAAACCAGGAGCTGACTGTGGCTCAGATTATGAACTCCTTATTGCCAAATTCAGACTTAAATTGAAAAAAGTAGGGAAAACCACTAGACCATTCAGGTATGACCTAAATCAAATCCCTTAAGATTATACAGTGGAAGTGAGAAATAGATTTAAGGGCTTAGATCTGATAGATAGAGTGCCTGATGAACTATGGAATGAGGTTCGTGACATTGTACAGGAGACAGGGATTAAGACCATCCCCATGGAAAAGAAATGCAAAAAAACAAAATGGCTGTCTGGGGAGGCCTTACAAATAGCTGTGAAAAGGAGAGAAGCAAAAAGCACAGGAGAAAAGGAAAGATATAAGCATCTGAATGCAGAGTTCCAAAGAATAGCAAGGAGAGATAAGAAAGCCCTCTTTGGCGATCAATGCAAAGAAATAGAGGCAAACAACAGAATGGGAAAGACTAGAGATCTCTTCAAGAAAATTAGAGATACCAAGGGAACATTTCATGCAAAGATGGGCTCGATAAAGGACAGAAATGGTATGGACCTAACAGAAGCAGAAGATATTAAGAAGAGGTGGCAAGAATACA
>NW_011479547.1:0-523 GCF_000754665.1 Bison bison bison | reverse complement strand
GGAAGATTCCCTGGAGGAGGGCATGGCAACCCATTCCAGTATTCTTGCCTGGAGAATCCCATGGACAGAAGAGCCTGGCAGGCTATAGTCTGTAGGGTTGCAAAGAGTCGGACACAACTGAAGCGACTTAGCACACACATAACCAGTTAACAGGGTTGTGATACTTTCAGATGAACAGGGAAGGGACTCAGCCATACATATACATGTCTCCATTCTCCCAAGACAGTGATTTCTAATGTAAACTATTGACATATTTTACACTTAAGTCACTCAGTCGTGTTCGACTCTTTGCAAGCCCATGGCCCACAGCACGCCAGGCCTCCCTATCCATCACCAACTCCCTAAGTTTACTTAAACTCATGTCCATTGAGTTGGTGATGCCATCCAACCATCTCATTCTCTGTTGTCTCCTTCTCCTCCCGCCTTCAATCTTTCCCAGTATCAGGGTTTTTTTCAATGAGTCAGTTCTTTGCATCAGGTGGCCAAAGTATTGGAGTTTCAGCTTCAGCATCAGTTCTTCCAA
>NW_011479546.1:9759-10335 GCF_000754665.1 Bison bison bison | reverse complement strand
CTCATGATGTACTCTGCATATAAGTTAAATAAGCAGGGTGACTAGATACAGCCTTGACGTACTCCTTTTCCTATTTGGAACCAGTCTGTTGTTCCATGTCCATCTAACTGTTGCTTCCTGACCTGCATACAAATTTCTCAAGAGGCAGACCAGGTGTTCGGGTATTCCCGTCTCTTTCAGAATTTTCCACAGTTTATTGTGATCCACACAGTCAAAGGCTTTGGCATAGTCATTAAAGCAGAAATAGACCATTCAGGTATGACTTAAATCAAATCCTTTACTATTATACAGTGGAAATGAAAAATAGACTCAAGGAATTAGAGCTCAAAAAGAGAGTGCCTGAAGAACTATGGATGGAGGTTTGTGAAATTGTTCAGGAGGCAATGATCAAGACCATCTCCAAGAAAAAGAAATGCAAAAAGGCAAAATGGTTGTCTGAAGCGGGCTTACAAATGGCTGAGGAAAGAAGAGAAGCTAAAGAAAAGGAAAGATATACACATTTGAATGCAGAGTTCCAAAGAATAGCAAGAAGAGATAAGAAAGCCTTCTTAAGCGATCAATGCAAAGAAATAGAGG
>NW_011479546.1:4741-6709 GCF_000754665.1 Bison bison bison | reverse complement strand
GTAAATCAAAATCACAATGAGGTACCATGTCACCCCAGTCAGAACGGCTGCTATCAAAAAGCCTGCAAACAATAAATGCTGGTGAGGGTGTGGAGAAAAGGGTACACTCTTACAGTACTGGTGGGACTGCAAACTAGTACAGCCACTATGGAGAACCGTGTGGAGATTCCTTAAAAAAAAATTGGAAATAGAACTGCCATATGACCCAGCAATCCCACTGCTGGGCATACACACCAAGGACACCAGAATTGAAAGAGGGATGTGTACCCCAATGTTCATCACAGCACTCTTTACAGTAGCCAGAACATGGAAGCAACCTAGATGTCCATCAGCCGATGAATGGATAAGAAAGCTGTGGTACATATACACAATGGAATATTACTCAGTCATTAAAAAGAATACGTTTTAATCAGTTCTAATGAGGTGGATGAAACTGGAGCCTGTTATACAGAGTGAAGTAAGTAAGAAAGAAAAACACCAATATGGTATACTAATGCATATATATGGAATTTGTGAAATGGTAATGATGACCCTATATGCGAGACATCAAAAGGGAAACAGGTAAAGAATAGACTTTAGGACTATGTGGGAGAAGGTGAGGGTGGGATGATTTGAGAGAATAGCATTGAAACATATATATTACCATATGGAAAATAGATCACAAGTCCAGGTTTGATGCATGAGACAGGGCTCTCAGGGCCAGTCCACTGGGACGACCCTAGGGGATGGGATGGGGAGGGAGGTGGGAGGGGTGTTCAGGATGGGGGACATATGTACACCCATGCTGATTTATGTCAATGTATGGAAAAAAACACCAAAATATTGCAAAGTAGTTAGCCACCAATTAAAATAAATAAATAAAAATTTAAAAAGTCTTCCAACAAACAAAAGTCCAGGACCAAATGGCTTCATAGGAAAACTGTGTAAAAAATTTTAAAGAAGAATTTATCCTCCTGAAACTCATCCAAAAATTTGCAGATAGGAACATTCCCAAACTCCTTCTATGTGGCCACCACCACTCATATACCAAAACCAGACGAACATACCACAAAGAGGAAAATTAAAGACCAATATCACTGGTGAACAGAGATTCAAAAATCCTCCACAAAATACTAAGAAATCAAATCCAATAATATAATAACAAGATCATATACCATAACAAAGTGGGATTTACCCACCCATGCAAGGATTCTTCAATATCTGCAAATCAATGTTGATATACTACATTAAAAACCTGAAGGATAAGGAAAAAAATGGTCATTTCAATAGATGTAGAAAAAGCATTTAAGAGAATTCAACACCCATTTATGATAAAAGTTCTCCACAAAGTGGGAATAGGGCAAACTTATATCAGCATAATAAAGGTCATATCTGAGAAATTCAGAATGATCATCATTCTCAATGGTGAAAACTGAAAGTCTTTTCTCTAATATTAGAAACAAGACAATGATATCCATTGTTGCCACTTTTATTCACATAGTTTTACCAGTTCTGGCCATGGCAATAAGAGAAGAAAAAGAAGTGGAAAGAATGCTAATTAAAAAAGAAGTAGAACTATCACTGTTTGCAGATGACATGATGCTACATATGCTCTTGTTGTTGTTTTTGTTGTTTTTCAGTTGCTCAGCCATGTTGTAGTCAGACAGGACTGAGCAATTGAACTGAATGAAACTGATGGCACTTCCAATAGTTTGGCCAACTGATGCAGAGAGTCAATTCATTGAACAAGACCTGGTGCTGAGAAAGATTGAGGTTAAGAGGAGAAGGGGGCAACAGAGGATGAGATGGTTGCATGGCATCACTGACTCAATGGCTATGAGTTTGAGCAAACTCTGGGAGATAGTGAAAGACAGGGAAGCCTGGTGTGCTGCGGTTCATGGGATCACAGAGTCAGACATGACTTAATGACTGAACAACAACAATGGCACTTCCATTTTTAATCTTTTGAGAAATATTCATAATGTTTTC
>NW_011479546.1:0-716 GCF_000754665.1 Bison bison bison | reverse complement strand
CACACACACACATATATATATATTATAATTTTTGTGACTTTTTTTTTTAATATTGTATTTTTGAGACTCCAACCTCTACTCTAGATTTTTAATCTTTGCTTTTTGGTACTTCTTATCAACTTTGTACCATTAAGAACCAAATCTTCAGTACCCATTTTTACTTGGGAGCGAGATCACTAGCCTGATTGATCTCTCCCCCTTTTGACTCACCTTTTTCTCCACCAGGTCACCTCTATCTCCCCCCTCCCCCTTTTGTTCTCTACCTAAATCTGTGAATATTTTTGTGTGTTCTGGGCTGGGAAGAACACTTAGGGAACTGATTACTGGCTGGATCTTTTTCTCTCCTTTTGATTCCCCCTTTTCTCCTCCTGGCCACCTCTGTCTCCTTCCTCCCTCTTCTCTTCTCTGTGTACCTCTGTGTACCTCTCCAGGTGTCCCTCACTGTGGAGAAACTTTTCATCATTAACCTAGATGTTTTATCATCGGTGCTGTATAGATGTAGAAGTCTTGAGGCTACTGTAAGAATACGACTGAAGATCAGAGGCAGGAGGCTTAAGTCCAAATCCTGAGAACACCAGAGAACTCTTGGATCCAGGGAACATTAATTGATAGGAGCTCATCAAACGCCTCCATACCTACACTGAAAACAAGCACCACCCAAGGGCCAACAAGTTCCAGAGCAAGATATACCATGCAAATTCTCCAGCAACACAGGA
>NW_011479545.1:9796-10153 GCF_000754665.1 Bison bison bison | reverse complement strand
ATAATACAAAACAGAAATAGACTCACAGATATAGAGAACAAACTAGTGGTTTCCAATGGGGAGGGGACAGGGGGAAAGATAGGTGTAGGAGATTAAGAGGTATAAACTGTCATGTATAAATTAAAAAAAAAAAAACTACAAGGATATATTTTATGGCATAAGAAATATCAAGATTTTAAAATGGAATGCAATGTATAAATATTTTGAATTAATACATTGTACACCTGAAACTAATATAAAATTAGAACAACTATAATTCAGTAGGTATAGTTACCCTGGTGGCTCAGATGGCAAAGAATCCACCTGCAATGCAGGAGACCTGGGTTCTATCCCTGGGTTGGGAAGATCCCCTGGAGA
>NW_011479545.1:4868-5623 GCF_000754665.1 Bison bison bison | reverse complement strand
GCAAAGAGTCGGACACGACTGAGCAACTCAACTGAACTGAACTGATAATGTCTTCTTATACAAGTCTACAAACTGATTTTCTTTGATTTTTTTTAAATGAATACTTTTCAAATGGTAATTTCATGTAGTCAAACAGTAATTGCATATGGCTCAATTCCCTCATAACTTCTGATCTGTCACAGAAAGAAAAACTGTCAACATATTCTTCCTTTACATATACACTATGTGAGAATTTATGTCATTTCTCTTTCAACATAAACTTCTTGTAAAACTGTAATACTATTACTCTGATGAGACAAAAAAGTAAATAGCATTTAAGTAAAATATCTGTGAAAAACTTCTTCAAGGAAATAACAGTTAATACTTTTAAAGATTACTCAAAGATTGTGAAATTCCATGACATTTTCATTTTCCACATCAATTGATCATATAATAAGACAGAGGGAGAAAACAGGAGATTAATAATGTCAGGAAAATATATTTAGTATCTTCAAAAAGAACTGAAGCAAGGAGGTTTTAATGTGAGAAATTTGGGGGTTGAAAATTGAATCTATAATTTGAACCCCATTCATGTAGATAAGTGACTTCTGATGTAAAGTATTAAGCATGTCACTCACATGTATAAATATTCAAAATGTTCTATAATTTCTGAATTAATGTAGAACTAGGATTTTATGTTTTACATGATGTGATACTGTGATTTCTAATAGACTCTAGTGGAGATCAAAGTATACATTGTGTGATGTGAATTTTAT
>NW_011479545.1:0-967 GCF_000754665.1 Bison bison bison | reverse complement strand
ACTTAGCAGCAGCAGCAGCAGAGGCAACTGAGTGACTGCTACTGGGATCTTGTGGGTAGAGGCCATGAATGCTAAATATCCTACAGTTCACACCCTTCCTCACACAACAAAGAATTATTTCGCCCAAAACATCATTAGTGTCAAGGGTGAGAAACACATTTTAAGACCTGACCTTGCTTTAAATTTTTATCCATAAGGCATTCCAAAAATGTTATAATGTTTTGTTAAAAGACCTTATAATATCTCTATAAATTGAGAAATATTCCAAATTTATGAATAGAAATTTCCATATTAAAAAAATTACCCACCTGACACATAGGTATTTAAATTTACCAAAAGAAAATTTTTTTCTATTATGAAAATAAACATTACCATCTATAGTAAAACTTTCCACTAAAACATAGAGTGGTTATTTTTTAGCACTAAGAGGAACAAGAGTTTAAGCATCTATACCACCATTGTCAACCACAATTCCACATGTGGTGTCTCTTTGGGTACTCCATATTCCCAAATTATATAATTAGAGGCCAAAGAACAGTTAGAGTTCACAGAAGGAAGGGTTTATGTAGTTGTTGTCAACATAGTGATGAATACCATGAGTCTTAGCCTCAGACTTCTTTGGCTCAAGACCCATTTTCATAGTAACTGTGTGAACTTGGGAAGCCTCTCTGTGCCTCAAGCTCCTCATTTTCAAATGTGATTGATAACAGAGTTCGTGTTTTAAATTAGATCATTCACGAAAAGATCTTAGCATGGTATCTGACACATAAGAAATATTCAGTCATTGTTAGCTATTGTTATAGTTAGGTGTGAAGGTGAGTTTTCATTATATTCCAGGGCATTTCTTTATTATAGGCATTCAGATTTATTGCTACCCATAAGTATTCGATGATACTGATTTTTTTGGGGGGTGTCTAGTGTGCATTTCTCTGTCTTGAAAAATTAACTCATCCTTTGAGTCTCTAAA
>NW_011479544.1:17681-18113 GCF_000754665.1 Bison bison bison | reverse complement strand
TGAATGGTTTTAACTTTTGCTTGATTGAAAAACTTTTCTTCATCAAATCTGAATGAGAGTCATGCTGAGTAGAGTATTTTTGGTTGCAGATTCTTCCCTTTCATCACCTAAAATGTATCATGTCATTCCCTTCTTGCTTGTAGAGTTTCTGTTAAGAAATCACTGGATAACCTTATGGGAGTTCTCCTGTATGCTATTTGTCACTTTTCACTTGCTACATTTAATATTTTATCTGTTTTTAATTTTAGTCAGTTTGATTACTATATGTCTCAGTGTGTTCCTCAATGGATTATCCTGCTTGAGTCTCTATGTTCTTCCTGGACTTGGTTGAATCTTCCCTTTCCCATGTTAGGGAATTTTTCAGCTATTATCTCTTCAGGTATTGTTTTGAGGCCTCTCTCTCTCTCTTCTCCTTCTGAGACACCTATAATG
>NW_011479544.1:14419-15541 GCF_000754665.1 Bison bison bison | reverse complement strand
TATATATATATATATATATAGAGAGAGAGAGAGAGAGAGAGAGAGAGAGAAAGGTTAAGACATTCTTTATTACAGATAATTACCATTATTGGTATGATGCGTGATGAGAAGATTAAAGATCCACTCTCATAAAACTATAATTGTATAATGTAGTATTATTAATTATAGTCACCGTGATATATATTAGATTCCCTAGAACTTATTAATCTTATAACTAAATTTTCTACACTTTGATCAGCATCTCCCTATTTTCCACATGCCTCAAGTTCTGGTAATCACCATTTTACTCTCTGTGAGTTTGATGTTTTTAGATATCACATGTATGTGAGATCATTATTTGTCCTCTTCTGTGTGACATTTCATTTAGCATAAGGCTGTTGAAGACCATTCATATTGTCACAAAAGGAAGGATTTCATTCTTTCTGTAGTTAAATAATATTCCATGTGTACACACATACATATTTTATTTCTCCATTTATTTGTTAATGGACACAAGTCATTTCATGTCTTGGCTATTGTGAATAATGCTGCAATAAACAAAGAAGTGAAGATAGCTCTTCGAGATAGTGATTTCATCCTCTTCAGATTTACACCCAGAAGTGAGATTGTCAGATCATATGACAATTCTATTTTTAATTTTTTAAGAAATCTCTTCAATTCACATTCCAAACAACAGCGAGTTCACAAATGTTCCCTTTTTTCCATATCTTTACTAGAACTTATTATCTTTTCTTTTTGATAATATCCTTTTTAACAGTTATTAGATAATATATCATTTGTGATTTTGATTTGCATTCTTCTGATTAGTGATATTGAGCTCTTTTTCATGTACTTGTTGACAATTTGTATGTCTTCTTTGGAAAAATGTCTGTTCAAGTCTTCTGCCCTTTTAGAAACTCAAGTTGTTTGCTATTGAATTGTATGAGTTGCTTATTAAGTTTTAATAGAAACAGCTTATAAGACATATGATTTGCAATTTTTTTTCTTTCATTCCATAGGTTGCCTTTTCATTTTGTTGACTGTGTCTTTTCTAATTTATTTATTTTTTATTCTTTTATTATTATTTTATTTTTTAATTTACTTTACAATCTTGTATTGGTTTAGCCATACATCAACATGTAT
>NW_011479544.1:11338-13759 GCF_000754665.1 Bison bison bison | reverse complement strand
TGCCATTTATTTATTGAAGAGATTATCATTTTCCATTGAGTATTTTTGGCTCTTTCTTGTCAAATCTCAGTTTACCATATATGTGTGGGTTTATTCCTAGGATTTCAATTCTGTTTTGTTAGGAAAATTTTCTCCATTATTTACTGTGAGAACCTGGTTGACTAAATTTCACAAAATCATGTACCCCTCTTCCCAAGTCCTTCTGAAGTGTTTAATTGCAAAAGTTGTCCACACCGAGCTTTCAGCAAATTGTCAATAACAGTTCCAGTTTTCTTATGTTGGCAATGATTCCTGTCAGTTGTGCTGTGAACCTCTGCTTTAGTAAGCTATGATTCTCTATATTTGCCTTTCTCTCCTGTTGTGCTGGCGACAGTTTTCTCTGTGTCCTCCCCTCTTACAGATTCAAGAAGAGATGCTTTTTCAGTGTGTTCAGCTTTTTACTCATTAGGACAGAGTGGAGACTTCTAAGGTCCTTACATGCAAAAATAGATCTAATATATGTTCTAATATTCATACGGTAAATGTTGCTATTATCCGCCAACTAGTGCTCTGAAAACTGAATATAGAGCCCTAAATAAGGCAGATGCTTTTCTTCTCTACTTATATTCTAGTGGGAAGAAGCTGATAATAAAATGCTGTTTTCATGCCTTCTGGCAAGAAAATAATAGTGGTCAGCCAGAGTCTCAAAGAGATGCTTGTAATACTTCTGCCTCAGAACTCAGACTTAACAGAGTTCTTCTCATGCTTAAGGGAGCCAAGATTTCTCCTGATCCTCAAATGGGTCTATGGAATTTCAGCTGAACTGCAAACTAAGGGCTGGTAGCCTGGGTCCTGTGATAGTCTCAAAAACTTCCTTGGATCCTAGGAGCTGGAGGAACCCATACTAAAGAAAAGGAACGTAAGTACTTATACAGGTTTCTCTTAAGGGCTTTAAGCCTTCCAGGATGAAAGTCCCACAGCAATATATTGCTATGGTTATCAATAATAAGTATTACAACATTATGAATATTATTACAATATTATTAATTAATAATGAACAGACACCTCAGGCCAGCTCTGGTGTTTGCAGGGCATCCCAACTTATTTTCCCACATGCTTGGGGTTCAATGTTAGTCCTTCTATTTTGCCCTAAGTCCTTTACTCTGAGGTTGAGGGGAGGGAAATACATGCCTGTGTACTTTAAGGCAATTGCAGCCTGTATGTTGTTCAATTAATTTTCATTTAAATAATTTGAGATGGTCTCTTATAAGAATGTCCTTGAACCCAGGAAGGATTTGAATCTTTCAAATAAGTTTTCTGGGTTATTTTCCCCCTTTCCTTATAAATAGTAAATTATCTTCAATTGGGGCACATACTGAGGTTAGGTGAGGGAGAGTGTGGAAGCATACTATATTCTGAAGTTTCATTCTGAAGATCTCTTCTTACAACTATTATCTTTCAAGGTGTCTAATTTTTTTAACTATGGTCTTATTTTTCAATGTAGCTGAATCTTGAATAAGTCCAATATGAACCTTGCAGGTACCCTTTCAGGATATAATAATGAGATAGCAGGGAGACAGAAATCATTGGGTCAGTAGTTTATAAAAAATACCCCAATCCAGATGGTGGCAACAACAAGAAAGGAAGTTACTGCCACTTCAGGCTCCAAGACTGATCAGTTTCCAAATTGATATATACTCCTCTGCCACAATCTTAAATTTTTACATTTATTTTCATCTACTATAATGTACTATAGTGAAGCAATGAAACTGTGCTTTGGAACTAAGCAGATCTGGGTTCAAATCACAGCCTCATCTTCTGTGTCACACAGCTTGTGGCCTTAGGCAAGTTAGTGAACACTCTGAATCCTGCTGTCATTGCCTATTACATGGGTTGCTGTCAGCAGGTAATGGAGACATGCCTTCAATGGGCTCAACTTCTTTGATCTTCTTCAGCAATTTCATTTTTGTTTAAAGTTCACATCTATTGCCTTTTACATCTATTGCCACAGGAAGTCACATCTCTTACCAGAGTTTCCTCCCCAGGTTATTTCTGGCTTTTACTTAGGAAAGAGCACATATTATACAGGTATATTCTGGTATTTTTCTTCTGATAGCCTCAGCCAACATTCTCACTCCAGACCACTACTCTACTCAAAGTTGGTCTTTTCTTGCTCTCTCTACTGCTTTCTCCAGTCTCCTGATAGTCCTTGTGTTGCTTTCAAGTTCTACTTCCCATCACACCCTCAAAGATGTATTTAAGCCTACTGAATATTTTGTGTAGATTTCAAAGGTTCCAGAGACAATTTAGGAGGTGATAAAGGTCAGAGAACCTGAGATTCCTATTTTCTGAGGAGTCTTTATGACACAAAAGTTCTTAAGCCTATGGCCTAAGCCTGTGGGTTCAAGGCTGATATAGGAGGAAAGAAAAGCTTCCTCTGTC
>NW_011479544.1:8315-11238 GCF_000754665.1 Bison bison bison | reverse complement strand
TCTGTCTGTCAAAACAAATCTCAAGGAATGTGACTATTTTTGTTCTGGTTCTAGATGAAACATATCTGGCATATCTTTGCTGGCACTAGGGCAGGCACGGAGAAAGAGAAGAAGGGAGACATCCAGAGAGAAGTAATACGTATTCCCTAACATAGAATTTTGTAGGGGAGGAAAACATATTTACAAGTGAAATATGCATTTGCAAGATTACCTTTGCATTGAAAACCTGAGTTACATTGTAGATAGAAAGGGTATCAAGTTCTTCCATTTGCCCTCTGTGGAAATAACCCTGATTAGACTTTTGACCGGCAAACTTGCTGATATCACCCACGCTTTTTAAAGAATATTGGCCTGCAGGTGTCTTCTTGTGTCTGAAGATCTCCAATTTGCTAAGATCTTTTGCATGTCTCCTCTAGATTACTATTTTGACTCAAGGAGAAGGATATTCCAATCTCAGGACCCCAAAGGTCCTGAACAACATTATCAGTACATAAGCTGTGTTTCTGAAAAACCTTTAGCTTTAAGCTTTCCCATAATATTTTCCTGAAATGATGGCCTTTACGAGATACTGCTATGCCACTGCACCTTTCCTGGTAGAACCATTAGGCCAAGCATGAAAGATATCGTCTGAACAGAGCATTTCTGTTCTTTTTGTTTCTATATAATAAAGTACCACAAACCTAAAGAACTAAAACCACATCCATTTATTAGCTCACCATTCTTTAGCTAAGAAGTATGGTAATTCTACAGCAGGGTTCTCTGCTCAGAGTATCATGAAACTAGAAGTGGCAGCTGGGCTAAGTTCTCATCTGGAGGCTCTAGGGGAAGATTCCCTTCCAAGTTCATTCTCATATTTAGAAGAATTCAATTTCTTATCATCATAAGACTATTGAAGGACTGTTTTATTCCCTGCTGTTACCCAGGGGCCAGTCTCAGCTTCGTCCATTTTATGTCAGCAAGAGCACATCAAATAAATCTTGACTTTAAAATTTTGCTTTCTCTTCTACCACTAGTGAAGAAAATTCTGCTTTCAAAGATTCATATCATGTCTGCCTGGATAATCTCCCTACCTTAATGTAAACTAATTTAGGACAGCAACTAACAATAAAATTCCTTCTCAGTATGACCTAAGTTACTGTTTTATTGAATAACTGTACACCAAAAGGATTTTAAATAGCTCAGCTGGAATTCTATTACCTCTACTAGCTTTGTTCATAGTAACACTTCTTAAGGCCCACTTGATCCACACTTCAGGATATCTGGCTCTAGGTGAGTGACTGCACCATCGTGGTTATTTGGGTCATTAAGACCTTTTCTTGTACAGTTCTTCTGTGTATTCTTGCCACCTCTTCTTAATCGCTTCTGCTTCTGTTAAGTCCTTACCATTTCTATCCCTTTTTTAAAATATAAATTTATTTATTTTAATTGGATGCTAATTACTTTACAGTATTGTATTGGTTTTGCCATACATCAACATGAATTCACCACAGGTGTGTGCGTGTTCCCCATCCTGAACCCCCCTCCCACCTCCCTCCCCATACCATCCCTCTAGTGCCCATCTTTGCATGAACTATTCCCTTGGTATCTCCAATTTTCTTGAAGAGATCTCTTGTTTTTCCCATACTACTGTTTTTCTTTGCATTTTCACTTAGGAAAGCTTTCTTATCCCTCCTTGCTTTTCTTTTGAACTCTGCATTCAGTTGAGCATATCTTTCCATTTTACCTTTGCTTTTCACTTCTGTTCTTTACTCACCTATTTGTAAGGTTTCCAGACAACAACTTTGCCTTCTTGCATTTCTTTTTTTGGGAGGGGGGATGCACAGCCTCCTATACAATGTTACAAACCTCTCTCCATAGTTTTTCAGGCACTCTCTCTATCAGATCTAATCCCTTGAATCTATTTGTCATTTCTGTATAATCATAAAGGATTTGATTTAGGTCATATCTATACAGATGTGAGGGGTGAACCATAAAGAAAGCTGAGCCTTGAAGAATTGATGCTTTTGAACTGTGGTGTTGGAGAAGACTCTTGAGAGTCCATTGGACAGCAAGGAGATCTAACCAGACCATCCTAAAGGAAAATACTCCTGAATATTCTTTGGAAGGACTGACGCTGAGGCTGAAGCTCCAATGCTGAGGCTGAAGCTCCAGTACTTTGGCTACCTGATGCAAAAAAAACTGACTCATTGGAAAAGATCCTGATGCTGGGAAAGATTGGAATGGGAGGAGAAGGGGAAGACAGAGCATGAGGTGATTAGTGGCATCACTGACTCAATGGACATGAGTTTGAGCAAGCTCCAGGAGTTGGTGATGGACAGGGATGCATGGCATGTACAGTCCATGGGGTCGCAAATAGTCAGACATAACTGAGAGACTGAACTGAACTGAACTGAATGGCCTAGTGGTTTTCCCTACTTTCTTTAATTTAAGGGTGAATTATTCAATAAGGAGCTAATGATCTGAACCACAGTCAGATCCAGCTCTTGTTTTTGCTGACTGTATAGAGCTTCTCCATCTTCAGCTGCAAAGAATAAATTCAATCTGATTTCAATATTGACCATCCAGTGATGTCCTTATATACAGTAGTCTCTTCTATTGTTTGAAGAGGGTCTTTGCTATGACCTCCTGCTGTGTTCTCTTGACAAAGCTCTGTTAACCTTTACCCTGCTTCATTTTGTCCTCCAAGGCCAAACTTGCCTGGTACTCCAGTTATCTCTAGGCTTCCTATTTTGCATTCCAATCCCCTATGATGAAAAGGATATCTTTCTTTGGTGTTAGTTCTAGAAGGTGTTGTTCTGTGTTTGTTCTAGAAGATCTTCATAAAACTTCAGCTTCTTGAGTATCAGTTGGGGCATAGACATGGACTACTGTGGTGTTGAATGGTTTGCCTTGGAAATGAGCTGAGATCATTCTGTCGTTTTTG
>NW_011479544.1:7746-8215 GCF_000754665.1 Bison bison bison | reverse complement strand
TATTTTCTTGGGCTCCAAAATCACTGTGGATGGTGACTTTAAATGAAATTAAAAGATGCTTTCTCCTTCGAAGAAAAGCTATGACAAATCTAGACAGTGTACTAAGAAGCAGGGACATCACTTTGCCAACAAAGGTCTGCATACTCAAAGCTATGTTTTGTTTTATTTTGTTTTTTTTTTTTTTTTCCCCAAAAGCCATGTACAGATATGAAAGTTGAACCATAAAGAAGGCTGGGTGCTGAGGAATTGATGCTTTTAAACTATGGTGTTGGAGAAGACTCTTGAGAGTCCCTTGGACTGCAAGGAGATCCAACCAGTCTATCCTAAAGGAGATCAGTCCTGAGTATTCATTGGAAAGACTTTTGTTGAAGCTGAAACTCCAATCATTTGGCCACCTGATGCAAAGAACTGACTCATTTGAAAAGACCCTGATGCTGGGAAAGATTGGGGGCAGGAGGAGAAGGGGACA
>NW_011479544.1:6428-7627 GCF_000754665.1 Bison bison bison | reverse complement strand
ATGGTTTAGCAACTGAACAGCACCACCACCAAAAGACAGTAATCTTTGTAGGCCATTTTGGAATTTTCTCTACCACAAATATCAATTTTATTAGGCATTTCAACATTGGGACTGCCACATTGAACAACATACCCAAAAATCATGACTTTCAAGGACTTTGTATCCTAGCACAATGGGATAGACAGTATGGAAGTGAATAAGAAATATGTATCCCAGATGGTGATAAATAGTATAGAAAAAATAATGCAGAAGAGAAGAATTGGGAATGCCTGGCAAAAATATCATTTCTATTATAAATAGGATGATCAAGAAAGTTCTCACTTAAAAATATGAAATTTAAGCAAAGATCTTAAGGAACTGAAGAGCGAAGCCTGAAAATATCTAGGGGAAGAACATTCCAGGCTGAAAGAACAGCCAGTCCAAAGGCTGTTTGCAGGAAAACAAAATTCTTATTCTGTCCTCATCCCTGGCTCCTGTCTCCCTCTCCAGATTCATCTCAGTCTGATAACTCCTCATTTTCTGAGCGTCAGTATATTTCCTCTCTTTCTTTTAATACTTTTCTCCAGGTTCTTACTTGGCTGGCTTTTATTTCAGACATTGGCTCATGGGGTTACTTGGTGGTCCAGTGGTTAGAACTCTGTGCTTCCACTATAGGAGGCACAAATTCGATACCTGGTCAGGGAACTGATATCCTGCAATCATTCAGCACAGCAAAACAAACAAGCAAGCAAACAAACATAAAACAAGAAAAATGCAGATATTGGCTCATGTAATTTCCCTGTTCCATCGTCTTGCTTTGGTTTTTAAACATTTGGACACATATATTTAATATAGATTATTTCACGTTGTGAAGGCTTAGTGTTTACTTACTGCATAAGATAAGCACAATTTCTCCCAAATATGCTCAGATCTATATAAATGACTATATCTATTTTTTATATTTAATAAATTTTGATTTGAGTACTTTTCAAAAAACAAAACAACGACAAAAAAACTTTAGTTATGAAGGGTATACAAAATGTTGTTAATTTTTAACATATACATGTTGGTGAATTTGATGATAAGTATATATCGGTTAAATCACCACCACAATCTATCCTCTGAATATACTCGTCACCTCCAAGTTTTTCCCTCTCTTTCTTCATTTATTATAATTGTTTTGTGATTAGAGCACAACATAAAATCTACCCTCTTAGCAT
>NW_011479544.1:5772-6328 GCF_000754665.1 Bison bison bison | reverse complement strand
TTTCTAGTCTCATATTTCAATCTTTTATTAATTTTGAGTTGGTATTTTGTGTATGATGAAAAGTAGCAGGCCATTTTTTTTTTTTTTTGCACATTGTTATCCAGTTTTCCCAATACCATTTGTTAAAAAGGTTAACTTTTCCCCTTTGTGCATTCTTGAAACCCTTGTCAAAGATTGGTTAACTATTCATGTGTGAGATTGTTTCCAAGCTTTCTTTTTATTGGAATGTAGCTGATTTACAATATTGTGTTCATTTCATGTTTACAGCAAAGTGATTCAGTTATTTCATTCATACTATATTCCATTACAGATTATTATAGGATAGTGAATATAATTCCCAGTGCTATACAGTAAATCTTTGTTTTTTATTTATTTCATGAATAGTATTTTATATTTGTTAATCCCACACCCTTAATTTGTCCCTCTCTCCCTCTTCCTTATGGTTTTCATGTTTGCCTTCTAGGTCTGTGAGTCTGTTTCTTTTTTATATACAAATTAATTTGAATTATTCTTAGATTCCACATGTAAATGATATCATATAGTATTTTCTTTCTCT
>NW_011479544.1:3731-5672 GCF_000754665.1 Bison bison bison | reverse complement strand
GACTGCAGCCCACCAGGCTCCTCCGTCCATGGGATTCTCCAGTACTCTTGCCTGGAAAATCCCAGGGATGGGGGAGCCTGGTAGGCTGCGGTCTATGGGGTCGCACAGAGTCGGACACGACTGAAGTGACTTAGCAGCAGCATATTCCCTGTATCTAGTAGAGTGCCTGTCACGTAAGTTGTGCTCCACTGGATAAGGTAAACAAAACACATTGCAGGGATACATTGGTTATGTGGTTTAATATACAACTGATATCAGCAAATCCTGATTTAAAATGCTTCTGATCATCCAGAAAATCCATGACTTAATTATTGAATTTGTATGTAAACACCACACTTTCATCTATAAGAATGTATTAAATCAATGACTCCCCTGGTGTCTCAGACAGTAAAGAAATTGCCTGCAATGAACGAGACCTATATCATTCATTTTTTATACAGTTATTTTTTGGTAAACTTTGAATAAAGACATATATTTTACAAAAAAAATGTTTCAAAACACTGATTTTACCCAACCACTTAATTATACAAGATGGGAAACAGACCACAAAGGGAAAGAAAAGATTTGTTCAGAGTTATATGGTGAGTCAGTAGCAGTATTAACCTCCTGAATTAGGTTCTCTAATTCCTTGTCTTGTTATCTCCCTTATTTATCCTCTGAGTACATTCAGGTGAAATGTGACATAGTAGGAGATATGAAGGATAGGGTTTAAGATGACAGCTGAGCTCCTCTGACCATCTTGACTCAGAAGGAGGCAGTGGGAAATATGGCTGAAATCAAAATGGAGCCTGTAAATCCAGACTGGAACCCAGAGCAAAGTGTTCAAAGACTCCAGAAATGGGTTGCATAACTGCACCCTAGTCCCAAGAGTGTGTGTATTTTTCTATAACATGATTTGTTCACTTAACCATATATTTTAAAGCTCTTTTCAGGTCAGTGTGTACATAAAACTGCTTATTTTTAAAAGCTCTATAATAATCTCCAGAATTGCTGTTTTTTGACTCTTTATACCTTCCCTCTGGTGAAGTTTCAGAGCTCATTCTATTGTACAGAGCTACTCTTGGCTTTCTTTCTTTCTTTGAAGTTCACTCAGCCCTTAGCTGCTATGAAATATTTTCTGTGTTGCTAGAACTTTGAAAGCTAGTGGGCAGCTGTATAGAGGCTTGTGTCTAGAAAGGGAGTGAGATAAAAATCTTTGGAGTTGTTAAAAATTTTGGACAATCACTGAGCAAAGATAATATGTAAGAATGAACTACACATGACTCAGACTGACCTCTATCATAGTTCTTGTCACATTTCCTTTCTGTTTCTTTGTCTAATTACTAGATTGTGACTTCTTTGAGAGTAGTGACCCAGTGTTGTTCAACATTGAATCCCCAACACCCAACACGGTGTTGTTGGGTGTAAGTCAAAGCTCCACCAATATTTATGAATTCATGATCTATATAATATTAAAATTTTGATTATCTTGTCTGCAAATATTCTGAAAAGAAGAACCCAGCTCTACAGACACATTAGCATCCACCACACTCTTCAAGTACAATGAACATATGACTATACATTCAGAGAACTTCGATGATTTTCATTTCTCTAATAATTAATGTTGAGCTTCTTTCATACATATAAATTATCCAATAGGATGTCTTCTTCAGAAAAATGTCTGTTCAAGTCTTTTGCTTATTTTTATTGGAATTATTTGAGAGTTTTTGATATTGAATTATAGGAGTTCCTTATATAATTTGGAAATTAACCTCTTTTCAAATATATACTTTGCAAATATTTTTTCACATTCCGGAGATTGCCTTCTCATTCTGTTGATTGTTTTTTTTTTTTTTTGCTGTGCAGGAACTTCTTAGTTTGATGTAGTCCCACTTCTCTATTTTTGAATTTGTTTCCTGTGTTTTGATATCATAAACAAGAAATCCTTGCTGAAATAAATAG
>NW_011479544.1:0-756 GCF_000754665.1 Bison bison bison | reverse complement strand
GTTGCCATTTAGTTGCTCAGTCGTGTCCGACTCTTTGCGACCCCATGGACTGCAGCAGGCCAGGTCTCCTAATCCATCATCAACTCCTGGAGCCTACTCAAACTCATGTACATTGCGTCTGTGATGCCATTCAACCATCTCATCCTCTATCGTCCCCTTCTCCTCCCACCTTCAGTCTTTCTCAGCTTTAGGGTCTTTTCCAATGAGCCAATTCTTTGCATCAGGTGGACAAAGTATTGGGGTTTCAGCTTCAGCCTCAGTCCTTTCAATGAGCATTCAGGACTGATTTCCTTTAGGATTGACTGGATGGATCTCCTTGCAGTCCAAGGAACTCTCAAGAGTCTTCTCCAACACCACAGTTCAAAAACATTGATTCTTCGGCTCTCAGCTTTCTTTATAGTCCAACTCTCATGTCCATACATGAATACTGCAAAAACCATAGCTTGACTAGATGGACCTTTGTTGGTAAAGTAATGTCTCTGCTTTTTAATATGCTGTCTAGGTTGGTCATAGCTTTTCTTCCAAGGAGCAAACATCTTCAGATTTCATAGCTGTAGTCACCATCTGCAGTGATTTTGAAGCCCCAAAATAAATTATGTTACTGTTTCCATTGTTTCCCCATCTATTTCCCATGAAATGATGGGACCAGATGCCATGATCTTAGTTTTCTGAAAGTTGAGCTTTAAGCCAATTTTTTCACTCTCCTCTTGCACTTTCATCAAGCATCTCTTTAGATCTTCTACTCTTTCTGCCACA
>NW_011479543.1:13323-13913 GCF_000754665.1 Bison bison bison | reverse complement strand
AAAAAAAAATAGATTTTCATCTGTCAATTGATTCAGTATCTTATCTTATCAAACACTTTGATCAGATAGTAGCTTATTTTACAGAATGCTTTTGAAACTAGAACAAGTCAGTACATGTTGAATTTTAATGACAAGCTTATTTTCAGGCAGATTTTATTTTGTACTCCAAACATGATTAATCTCATGAACTGGAGGTTTAATATCTATCCTTAAAACCTTGTTCTGCTGCTATTAATGATTCCTGTAGAAATGAACCTTATGTTGTCTATAAAATATTATGATGTATTTAAATGTCTCAGATGAACAGTGCTTGAAAATTTATATTACATTCTAATTTCATTTACTAAAGTTACTGCTCACTTTTTTATTGCCATAATATTTTCTATTATTAATATTATTTAAACATTATGGTATTTAGATCTATCTGTCATTCCATCAGTGCTCTGCTGTGCTAAGCCACTTCAGTTGTGTCTGACTCTCTGCAAAACTATGAACTTCAGCCCACCATTCTCCTCTGTCCATGTGATTCTCCAGACAAGAATACTGGAGTGGGTGGCCATGCAGGGGATCTTCCCAACTCAAGGATCAAC
>NW_011479543.1:8340-9516 GCF_000754665.1 Bison bison bison | reverse complement strand
GTTTGTTTTTTTTTAATAATGAATTTTAAGCCAGCTTTTTCACTCTCCTGTTTCACCCTGATTAAGAGGCTTTTTAGTTCCTCTTCACTTTTTGCTCTTAGAATGGTATGTTCTGCATATCTGAGGTTGTTGATATTTCCCCCAGCAATATTGATTTAAGAGGGGATAAATTCTGGCAAAGTTACTAAGTGATTCTAATAAAAAGATAGTTCTTGGTATATCTTCCTAAATATCAGGGACAAAGACAGTAATTTCACAAGAAATCAGTTTACTTGTCCAAGGTAAAGTTGAAGTAGATAGAGCACAATGTGTTTGTGTTAAGTGTTTTGTTTTTCTTTTCTATTTTTTTAATACAAACACACTAGCATGCAAACACACTAGGATTATCTGTAAAAGAGCATAATAATCCAAAGTGCTTAAATTCAGAAATCTGGATTCAGTGATTGACTTACAAATTTATGACTATTTCATCCATTGAAGTCATTACAATACTATTATCCTTATGATTTTACATAATAATAGGTATTAGTTCAATGTATTCTCAATTGTTAAGCAACTCTTATTCACCTTTTATTGTCAAGGAAACTTTTTGTGAAGCATGTGAAAATGCTCAGTGGGTTCAAGGAGCCAGGGTAAAGTATGCAAAAGCTGAAGCTCATTATTAACAGACAACAAATTACAAGTACAACTTTAAGAGCAGAGGTTAGAAAACACCTTGAACTACAGACTTTTGGCATTGTATGGTGTCTAACCAAATTATTAACTTTGAATATTAACTTAATAAAAATAAATTACTAGTTGTCATGTTTCTGGGTATATGAAGTTTGGGCTGGTAATGAAAAAGAGAGGCTTCTATTATCAGTTCAGTTCAGTCGCTCAGTGTTGTCTGACTCTTTGAGACCTTGTGGACTGGAGAATGCCAGGCATCCCTAGCCATCACCAACTACCAGAGTTTACTTAAACTTATGGCAATTGAGTTGGTGATTCCATTCAAACATTTCATACTCTGTCGTCCCCTTCTCCTCCCACCTTCAAACTTTCCCAGCATCAGGGTCTTTTATTATTATTATTATTAATGTATTTATTTTAATTGGAGGCTAATTACTTTAAAATATTTTACTGGTTTTTGTCATACATTGACATGAATCAGCCATGGGTATACATGTAGTTTCAAGT
>NW_011479543.1:4391-5361 GCF_000754665.1 Bison bison bison | reverse complement strand
GAAGTGAGTGAAATGATTATTCCTCTTCTCCCACCCTTCTTCATCTTTGGGTTGTTTTTTTTTTTCTTAAACTCCTAGTCAGCTTTAGCAGTCAATTTGTGGGTGAATCTCAGAATTAGAAATTGATGTCTCAAGGAATAATGTCCTCATTTACAGCAAACTCATGGCTGTCCTCAGAAAAATCTTCCTAAAAAAGTCAGCAGTTTATAGTATGCCACATCTCTTCAACAGAATGTACTGAGTGCATGCAAACTCTCTTGCCTGGCTTTTGAAAATGTTCCTTGATTCTCACTTCCCTGAAAAATCATGCACTGCCTCACTTCATCAACTTGATTTTCTGAATAACAAACATAATGAAGTATATAGTTAATATTATAGAAATATAAACAGTTTCTTTCTAGGTCAAAACTGATCTACACTGCCTAGTGACACTGAGTAACATACAGCAGAAGGATACCTTGTACCCTTTTGGTGTACTCCAGTGTCTAAAGATATTTGCTAAACCTACTGCTTTTCACTGAAAATAGTGCATAGCTCTGTAATCCTTAGATCAAAATTCTCACTGATTTTGTTGTAGCTTCACACTAAATAACTCAAACCAAACCTGTATAAAGTATATCTTTCCAGATGGATAATCAAGGGCAAGAAGAAATGATGGATTCTAAAACATCTTGGTAGACATTTTTATTCTTATTTGTCCATCTGGAAACCCAGTTCAAAAGTGAGCCAGTCTGGTAAGCAGATGTGCTTTGAGGGGGTCTCTGAACACTTTTGGAAAAACAGAAAACAAATTTACAAAGTAGAAGGAGGGAAATGTAAAAACATAATTATTGAAGAGCAACAAAATTTGTAGCACTTTTAAAAAAGTAATTTCAGTCTCCACAACTCATATTTTATAATCAGAAAATTTATCCTTAACAGAAAAAGTGCAACAAAATATAGTCATAATCATTGCATATTTAAAAATCAT
>NW_011479543.1:0-719 GCF_000754665.1 Bison bison bison | reverse complement strand
ACTACAGAATGGTCAACATTGAGTTCTTGGGCAACTTCTTATGCAGTTGTAAGAAGATCAACTTCAATGATCCTTTCAGTTCATCATTATCAGCTTCTGATGATCAGTCACTGTGCTCCTCATCTTCAAGGCTCTATTCTCCTTTGCAAACTACCACCACACTGTACATTCATTAGCAGTTCCTGGACCACATATATTGTGGATGTTACAGGTTGTCTCTGCTGCTTTATGATCCATTTTGAACTCAAATAAAAAATCACTTGAATTTGCTTTGTATCTAGCATCATTTCCATAGTGTAAAATGCATATAAAATAAACAACAAGAAATAATTCATTAGCAATAAACAAAGCAAAAATGTGCACTAAAATGATACATAACATAACCACATTTATTTAAGAAAGTATTCCAATATCAGATGGCAAAATTCAACAATGCAAAGCCAAAATTACCTTTGCACCAATCTAATATACACCTTGACCACAGCAAAATGGATGTGAACATTAAAGACATTGATTGAGCATGGTTATGGATTGAATGTTTGTTACCCTTGAAAAGTTGAATGTTGAGTAGAAAAGTTTTAGAGGCCATGTCAAGTAAATACTTGCTGAGGAAAATTATATATCTTTCTCTTTTTTATGAAAAAAAAGAAAAAAATTTAGCTTAACTAAATCAGAATGCAAATTTTTAGCAAGATCTCAGTGATTAATATGCACAATGA
>NW_011479542.1:4804-5475 GCF_000754665.1 Bison bison bison | reverse complement strand
TGACTAATTAAAGACCGATGGCAGTTAAGATCTCTTAAGCTAAGTCACTTCAGCTATTACAGATGGCTTCCCTGGTGGCTCAGATGGTAAAGTATCTGCCTGCAATGTGGGAGACCCAGGTTTGATCCCTGGGTCGGGAAGATCCCCTGGAGAAGGAAATGGCAACCCACTCCAGTACTCTCACCTGGAGAATTTCATGGACGGAGGAGCCTGGTAGGCTACAGTCCACGTGGTCGCAAAGAGTCGGACACGACTGAGCGACTTCACTCACTCACTCACTCACTCACCTACATTCTACTTACTCCTTTCATCTATGTTGTTGTTTAATCACTATCATGATCCCCATTCACCAGTTCAAAGTGAACTTGGATTCTCAGGTCAGTCATCCTCTGAAAATGGTCCCACCCAGCCCTCTAAACATCTCCTAGCTGCCAAGTCATCTGCGTGTCCCAGGACTTCATCAGACTTGACCTCCCTGCTATATCTGATTTTGTTGACCACTCGTCTGGAAACTTCACTTCACTCCTCACTTCATTCCCATGGCACCTCGGTTCTCTTTTCTTTCTTCCCATCTCTCTGACTCATTGTTCTAATTCTTCTTTGTTGGCTTATCTTCTTCTACCTTATCCTTAAATTCTGGAGCTTTGTTCCTGTTCTCAGCCCATGGCTCT
>NW_011479542.1:0-606 GCF_000754665.1 Bison bison bison | reverse complement strand
AATGGGTATATCTTTCCTTTTCTCCTTTGCCTTTAGTTTCTCTTCTTTTCTCAGCTATTTGTAATGCCTCTTCAGACAGCCATTTTGCCTTTTTGCATTTGTTTTTCTTGGGGATGGTCTTGATCCCTGCCTCCTGTACAATGTCATGAATTTCTGTCCATAATTCTTCAGGCACTCTATGAGATCTAATCCCTTGAATCTATTTCTCCATGCCAGTGTATAATCATAAAGGATTTGATTTAGGTCATATTTGAATGGTTTAGTGGTTTTCCCTACTTTCTTCAATTCAGTCTGAATTTGGCAATAAGGAGTTCATGATCTGAGCCATAGTCAGCTCCTGGTCTTGATTTTGCTGACCGTATAGAGCTTCTCCATCTTTGGCTTCAAAGAATATAATCAATCTGATTTCAGTATTGACCATTTGGCGATGCCCATATGTAGAGTCTTCTCTTGTATTGTTGGAAGAGGGTGTTTGCCATGACCAGTGCACTCTCCTGGCAAACCTCTATTAGCCTTTGCCCTGCTTCATTCTGTACACCAAGGCCAAATTTGCCTGTTACTCCAGGTGTTTCTTGACTTCCTACTTTTGCATTTCAGTCCCCTATA
>NW_011479541.1:4913-5316 GCF_000754665.1 Bison bison bison | reverse complement strand
ATAAATATTAATGAAGTCTATTTTTGCTTGAAAAAAACCAAGTTTCCATTGGCAGTACTTTTATTTAAATAATACAAATATTGTGTAAAGGTGGTCAAAAGGTAAAAAAATTAATAAAATGGCAGGGAATCATTCACTGTAAACATAGAGTTGAATATGGAGATTATGGAAGTTATTGTTTCTCTTACCAGAGTCAGCAATCTTATTGAATTAGTTTATAAAATTTCCATCTTTTTCCTAATTTTGAACTATTTTATATGGAAATGACTTTGCTTATTTTTTTTTAATGCTTCTTTTTTTTTTTTTATTCCTGGGTCATTATTCTGCAGCAAGTTATTTTTAAGATATTTTCAAATTAAAACCTAAATAATCCACTAGGAATTATATATAATTTATATTGTTA
>NW_011479541.1:0-719 GCF_000754665.1 Bison bison bison | reverse complement strand
ACACCAGGTGGCCAAAGTATTAGAGCTTCAGCTTCAGCATCAGTCCTTTCAATGAGTATTCAGTGTTGATTTCCTTTAGGATTGACTGGTTTGATCTCTTTACAGTCCAAGGGATTCTCAAGAGTCTTTTCCAGCACTACAATTTGAAAGCAATTTGTATTCATTATGTATACATAATTGTCCTATCACCACTTATAGAAAAAGTCATCCTTTCCTTACTTAAATTGCAGTTACACTTTTTTCTTAAATCCATTGACAGAACGCGTATGAGTTTTTTTCTGGATTCTGTTCCTTTCTAGTTGTCTGTTCATACGTTTTTGTACCAATATCATGTATCTCAACTACCATATGGCAAGTCTTAATATGTAGTAACATAAACCCTTCTAATTTTTCCTCTTCTTCAAATTTGTCTTAGTTATTCTAGATGCTTTGGACTTTCATAATAATTTCAGAATCAGCTAGTAATTACCAAACACACACAGGAGCACAGATATACACATGTTCCCTTGTGAGGACTTTAATTTAAATGTATTGAAACTATATGTTAATTTGTGAGCAACTGGCATCTTAGAAATACTAAGTTATTGAGTTTTTGAATCCAAGAATATGGTGTTTCTCTTCGTCTAATTTATCCAAATGGCTGTCTACTATATTTTTTCAAGATTTATTTAAAAGCCCATCTTATCCCTACTGATTTCACATGCCAACATTATCATATA
>NW_011479540.1:14056-15722 GCF_000754665.1 Bison bison bison | reverse complement strand
AGCATATAAGGAACATGTTTGTTTCAAGGACAGTAAAACAAGGAACAAGGCAACATGGACAAAAGATCCAAAGACTATGTGCACAGTGTAAAATGGCTAATGGAACTTACCATTTTCTACTACTACTGCATCTGAAAAACAGAGAGAAATATTAATTTATTTAGTTGATTATTCAATCCGAATAATCATAGGTTGTTGTCAGTGTCATATTTTCTGAAAAATATATAGATGGGATTTTACTCAAACCCAGAGTCAGGGAGCTAATTGAAAATGGCCTTCTCTGATGGCTTTTATAGATATTTTCTTGGGAATGATAATGGGAAAACGAATAAACTTTAGAGAGGAAATATGCACTCCTCTCTCAGGATAGTTGAAAGAATATAATGTGCCCAGATAGGGACATATCAACTTAGAATTAAACAGATTGTAAAGGAGAAAATTTTGGAGCTTTTATCCAGAAAATGACCCTGATGATCGTGGCAGTGGATCCTTTAATCTGTTTCTCAACAACCTGATCATGAAGATACAGAATACTTCTGAAGCACAAAGTGAAGATAATAAGCAAAAGGAATGAGAATGAAGGAAGGGAAGAGAAAGGAAGAAGGGGAAAGAATGAAACAGAACTTGGAGTAGACCTGAAAGCAGAAACGTAGTATGACATGTGGGAAACTAAGTAGGAGTAAGAGAAAGTAAAAGGCAAAAGAAACAAAATGAGGGAGTGAAAACAAGGGAAAAAATCTCTAATAGGCAAAGTAGCAGAGTCCTTGAAGAACAAACATTACCAGGTGTCTGCAAAAATTGATCTGAAAAATAAAATGGAAAGTACCATGTTAATGATGTGGGAAACAAACAGATTAAAATCTTAAAATCTGCTTGCACAAGGGTAAAGGTAGCAAGTTGAGGGTGAAGAAGAAGAAATTAACAACCACTGATTTTTCTGTTTTCAGTAACATTAATGTCCACTGTGTTACAATAACATAGCCTTATATTCCACCACGGATGGATTAGTAAGTACTATGACTTTCTAAATCCCCAAATAGCCTCAACTGTCTTATACTTCTTTCTTATTCTTTCTTACTCTATCATTTCTGCTTAACTTTTCCTTTGACATTATTTGTTCCCTTTCCTCAGTACTTTGAATTTTTTGCCATTTTCCATATAAAAACAGAAACTTGGTAATTTGTGTCTTCTCATTTTTTTGTTAATACTTGCCAGTCTGATTGATCAATTGCATTATTTTTTCAAAGAACAAACTTTGTTTTATTAATTTTCTCTATTGTTTTTTTGCTTTTAATATCATTGATTTCTCATATTATATTTATTATTTATCTTTTCAGAATTGCTTTGGGTTTATTTTGTTCATTTCAAAACTTTCTTAATCTGTAGTATTAGATAATTCATTGATATGTTCTTCATATTATAAGAATATAATTTACTAAGATGGGGGAGGAATAGGATGGGGAGACCACTTTTCCCCCAACAAATTCATCAAAAGAACATTTGAACACTGAGTAAATCCCACAAAACAACTTCTGGATGCCGGCAGAAGACATCAGGCACCCAGAAAAACAGCCCATTGTCTTTGAAAGGAGGTAGGAAAAAATATAAAAGATAAAAAGAGAGACAAAAGAGTAGGACGGAGCTCTTTCTCGGGAAGTGAGTCTTA
>NW_011479540.1:10564-12606 GCF_000754665.1 Bison bison bison | reverse complement strand
CAACTTGTAGCATGAATAATTTAAATGCAATAGTGTTTAAGTGCAAATGGAAACAACTTTGTTGACTTCATTTGGAGTGAGAAAAAGTAAGGCACAATGATGTAAATTTAAGTCATACAGCATATAAGGAACATGTTTGTTTCAAGGACAGTAAAACAAGGAACAAGGCAACATGGACAAAAGATCCAAAGACTATGTGCACAGTGTAAAATGGCTAATGGAACTTACCATTTTCTACTACTACTGCATCTGAAAAACAGAGAGAAATATTAATTTATTTAGTTGATTATTCAATCCGAATAATCATAGGTTGTTGTCAGTGTCATATTTTCTGAAAAATATATAGATGGGATTTTACTCAAACCCAGAGTCAGGGAGCTAATTGAAAATGGACTTCTCTGATGCTTTTATAGATATTTTCTTGGGAATGATTATGGGAAAATGAATAAACTTTAGAGAGGAAATATGTACTCCTCTCTCAGGATAGTTGAAAGAATATAATGTGCCCAGATAGGGACATATCAACTTAGAATTAAACAGATTGTAAAGGAGAAAATTTTGGAGCTTTTATCCAGAAAATGACCCTGATGATCGTGGCAGTGGATCCTTTAATCTGTTTTTCAACAACCTGATCATGAAGATACAGAATACTTCTTCAGAAGTATTCTTCAGAAGTATCTTCAGAAGTGAAGATAATAAGCAAAAGGAAAGAGAATGAAGGAAGGGAAGAGAAAGGGAGAAGGGGAAAGAATGAAACAGAACTTGGAGTAGACCTGAAAGGAGAAACGTAGTATGACATGTGGGAAATGAAGTAGGAGTAAGAGAAAGTAAAAGGCAAAAGAAACAAAACGAGAGAGTGGAAACAAGGGGAAAAAATCTCTAACAGGCAAAGTAGCAGAGTCCTTGAAGAACAAACATTACCAGGTGTTTTCAAAAGTTGATCTGAAAAATAAAATGGAAAGTACCATGTTAATAATGTGGGAAACAAACAGATTAAAATCTTAAAATCTGCTTTCACAAGGGTAAAGGTAGCAAGTTGAGGGTGAAGAAGAAGAAATTAACAACCACTGATTTTTCTGTTTTCAGTAACATTAATTTCCACTGTGTTACAATAACATAGCCTTATATTCCACCACGGATGGATTAGTAAGTACTGCTGCTGCTGGTAAGTCGCTTCAGTCGTGTCCGACTCTGAGTAACCCCATAGACGGCAGCCCACGAGGCTCCCCGCCCCTGGGATTCTCCAGGCAAAAACACTGGAGTGGGTTGCCATTTCCTTCTCCAATGCACGAAAGTGAAAAGTGAAAGTGAAGTTGCTGGGTCTTGTCCGACTCTTAGCGACCCCATGGACTGTGGCCCACCAGGCTCCTCCATCCATGGGATTTTCCAGGCAAGAGTACTGGAGTGGGGTGCCATGACTTTCTAAATCTCCAAATAGCCTCAGCTGTCTTATACTTCTTTCTTATTCCTTCTTACTCTATCATTTCTGCTTAACTTTTCCTTTGACATTATTTGTTCCCTTTCCTCAGTACTTTGAATCTTTTGCCATTTTCCATATAAAAACAGAAACTTGGTAATTTGTGTCTTCTGGGTTTTTTTGTTTTTTTTTTAATACTCACCAGTCTGGCTAGAGGTTGATCAGTTGCATTGTTATTTCAAAGAACAAACTTAATTTCATTAATTTTCTTTATTGTTTTTGTGCTTTTAATATCATTGATTTCTCATATTATATTTATTATTTATCTTTTCTGAATTGCTTTGGGTTTATTTTGCTCATTTCAAAACTTTCTTAATCTGTAGTATTGGATAATTCATTGAGATGTTCTTCATTTTGAATATAAGAATATAATTTACTAAGATGGTGGAGGAATAGGATGGGGAGACCACTTTCTCCCCTACAAATTCATCAAAAGAACATTTGAACACTGAGTAAATTCCACACAACAACTTCTGAATGCCGGCAGAGGACTTCAGGCACCCAGAAAAACAGCCCATTGTCTTCAAAAGGAAGTAGGAAAAAATATAAAAGATAAAAAGAGAGA
>NW_011479540.1:9170-10464 GCF_000754665.1 Bison bison bison | reverse complement strand
AGGCTATGAAAAGAGACAAAGAAGGACAATACATAATGATCAAAGGATCAATCCAAGAAGAAGATATAACAATTATAAATATATAAGCACCCAACATAGGAGCACCTCAATATGTAAGACAAATGCTAACAAGTATGAAAGGGGAAATTAACAATAACACGATAACAGTGGGAGACTTCAATACCCCACTCACACCTATGGATAGATCAACTAGACAGAAATTAACAAGGAAACACAAACTTTAAATGATACAATAGACCAGTTAGACCTAATTGATATCTATTGGACATTTCAGCCCCAAACAATGAATTTCACCTTTTTCTCAAGTGCACATGGAAAATTCTCCAGGATAGATCACATTCTGGGCCATAAATCTACCCTAGGTAAATTCAAAAAATTTAAATTTTGAATTCTTGAAATCATTCCAAGCATCTTTTCTGACCACAATGCAGTAAGATTAGATCTCAATTACAGGAGAAAAACTATTAAAAATTCCAACATATGGAGGCTGAACAACACTCTGCTGAATAACCAACAAATCACAGAAGAAATCAAAACAGAAATCAAAATATGCATAGGAATGATTGAAAATGAAAACACATTTTGAAAACACAACAACTCAAAACCTGTGGGACACTGTAAAAGCAGTGCTAAGGGATATACATAGCAACACAGGCATACCTCAAGAAACAAGAAAAAAGTCAAATAAATAACCTAACTCTACATCTAAAGCAACTAGAAAAGGAAGAAATGAAGAACCCCAGGGTTAGTAGAAGGAAAGAAATCTTAAAAATTAGGGCAGAAATAAATGCAAAAGAAAAAAAGAGACCATAGCAAAAATCAACAAAGCCGAAAGCTGGTTCTTTGAAACAATAAATAAAATTGACAAACCATTAGCCAGACTCATCAAGAAACAAAGGGAGAAAAAATCAAATCAATAAAATTAGAAACAAAAATGGAGAGATCACAACAGACAACAGAGAAATACAAAGGATTATAAGAGACTACTATTAGCAATTATATGCCAGTAAAATGGACAACGTGGAAGAAATGGACAAATTCTTAGAAAAGTACAACTTTCCAAAGCTGAACCAGGAAGAAATAGAAAATCTTAACAGACCCATCACAAGCACGGAAATTGAAACTGTAATCGGAAATCTTTCAGCAAACAAAAGCCCAGGTCCAGACAGCTTCACAGCTGAATTCTACCAAAAATTTAGAGAATAGCTGACACCTATCCTACTCAAACTCTTCCAGAAAATTGCAGAGGAAGGTAAACTTCCAAACTCATTCT
>NW_011479540.1:5947-9015 GCF_000754665.1 Bison bison bison | reverse complement strand
TTTCATGGCTGCAGTCACCATCTGCAGTGATTTTGGAGCCCCCCAAAATAAAGTCTGAAACTGTTTCCACTGTTTCCCCATCTATTTCCCATAAAGTGATGGGACCAGATGCTGTGAGCAGGAGCAAACCCAGTGTGGCCAAGACACTGTGAGCACAAGCCAGTATTACTTGTTTGCAGTGTTCCTCCCCACAGCACGGCTGAACAAGTGAGCCTAAAAACGTGTCCACCACCGCCCCCTTGTGTCAGGACGGAAATTAGACACTGAAGAGACCAGCAAACAGAAGAAGCTAAAACAGAGGGACCCTCTTGGAAGTGACAGGTGCAATAGATTAAACCCTGTAGCTAGTACCAACTACATAGGAAGGGGCCTATAGATTTTGAGAAATATAAGCCAGATGAAGGAACTATCCGAAAATGAACTGACCCCACACTATCCACAACAACACCAGAGAAAGTCACAGATATATTTTTACTATTTTTATTATTCTTCTTTAACTTGAAAAAACAAATTTTCAATTTTAAGTCCCCCTATTACTCCTTTAATTTTAATTTTTATAACCTACTATTACTATGCCAAAAAAAGGAGAGACCCTATTTTTTAAAGCAAACTTTATATATATATATTATAATTTTTGTGACTTTTTTTCCCTTTAAGATTGTGTTTTTGAAAATCCAACCTCTACTATAGATTTTACATCTTTGCTTTTTTGTATTTGTTATCAATTTTGTACCTTTAAGAACCCAATCTTCAGTCCCATTTTTACTTGGGAATGAGATTATTGGCTTGACTGCTCTGTCCCTCTTTGGACTCTCTTTTTTCTCCACCAGGTCACTTCTCTCTCCTCCCTCCCCCTTCTCTTCTCTACCCAACTCTGTGAATCTCTTTGTGTGTTCCAGACGGTGGAGAACACTTAGGGAACTGATTACTGGCTGGATCTGCCTCTCTCCTTTTGATTCCCACTTTTCTCCTCCTGGTCACCTCTGTCTCCTTCCTCCATCTTCTCTTCGCTGTATACCTCTGTGAACATCTCTGAGTGGTTCAGACTGTGGAGCGCACATAAGAAAGTAATTACTGGCTAGCTTGCTCTCTCCTCTTTTGATTCCACCTCACCTCATCCTGGTCACCTCTATCTCCTTCCTCCCTCTTCTCTTCTCCATGTAACTCTGTGAACCTCTCTGGGTGTTCCTCACTGTGGAGAAACTTTTCATCTTTAACCTAGATGTTTTATCAATGGTTCTGTATAGATGGAGAAGTCTTGAGGCTACTGTAAGAATAAGACTGAAAACCAGAAGCAGGAGGTTTAAGTCCAAATCCTGAGAACACCAGAGAACTCCTGACTCCAGGGAACATTAACCGATAAGAACTCATCAAACGCCTGCATACCTACACTGACACCAAGGACCACCCAAGGGCCAACAAGTTCCAGAGCAAGACATACCATGCAAATTCTCCAGCAACACAGCAACATAGTCCTGAGCTTCAATATACAGGTTGCCCAAAGTCACTCCAAACCCATTGACATCTCATAACTCATTACTGGACATGTCATCGCACTCCAGAGAGAAGAAATCCAGCTCCACCAGCAGTACACTGATACAAGCTTCCCTAACCAGGGAACCTTGACAAGCCACCCGTACAACACCACCCACAGTGAGGAAACTTCACATTAAAGAGAACTCCACAAACTGCTGGAATACAGAAAGGACACCCCAAACACAGCAATATAAACAAGATGAAGAGACAGAGGAATACCCAGCAGGTAAAGGAACATGATAAATGCCCACCAAACCAAACAAAAGAGGAAGAGATAGGGATTCTACCTGATAAAGAATTCAGAATAATGATCATAAAAATGATCCAAAATCTTGAAAACAAAATGGAATCACAGATAAATAGCCTGGAGACAAGGATTGAGAAGATGCAAGAAAGATTTAACAAGGACCTAGAAGAAATAAAAAAGAGTCAATCAATAATGAATAATGCAACAAATGATATCAAAAACACTCTGGAGGGAACCAACAGTAGAATAATGGAGGCAGAAGATAGGATTAATGAGGTAGAAGATAGAATGGTAGAAATAAATGAATCAGAGAGGAAAAAGGAAAAATGAATTTAAAAAAATTAGGACAATCTCAGAGACTTCTGGAACAATGTTAAACGCCCCAACATTCGAATCACAGGAGTTCCAGAAGAAGAAGACAAAAAGAAAGACAATGAGAAAATCCTTGAGGAGATAATAGTTGAAAACTTCCCTAAAATGGGGAAGGAAATAATCACCCAAGTAGAAGAAACCCAGAGAGTCCCAAACAGGATAAACCCAAGGCAAAACACCCCAAGACACATATTAATCAAATTAACAAAGATCAAACACAAAGAACAAATATTAAAAGCAGCAAGGGAAAAACAACAAATAACACACAAGGGGATTCCCATAAGGATAACAGCTGATCTTTCAATAGAAACTCTTCAAGCCAGGAGGGAATAGCAGGAAATACTTAAAGTGATGAAAGAAAATAACCTACAGCCCAGATTACTGTACCCAGCTAAGATTTCATTCAAATATGAAGGGGAAATCAAAAGCTTTACAGACTAGCAAAAGCTGAGAGAATTCAGCACCACCAAACCAGCTCTTCAAAAATGCTAAAGGATCTTCTCTAGACAGGAAACACAAAAAGGGTGTATAAATTCAAACCCAAAACAACAAAGTAAATGGCAATGGGATCATACTTATCAATAATTATCTTAAATGTAAATGGGTTGAATGCCCCAACCAAAAGAAAAGACTGGCTAAATGGATACAAAAACAAGACTCCGATATATGCTGTCTACAAAAGACCCACCTCAAAACAAGAGACACATACAGACTGAGAGTGAAGGGCTGGAAAAACATATTCCACGCATATAGAGACCAAAAGAAAGCAGGAATAGTAATACTCATATCAGATAAAATAGACTTTAAAACAAAGGCTGTGAAAAGAGACAAAGAAGGATACTACATAATGATCAAAGGATCAATCGAAGAAGAAGATATAACAATTATAAATATATATGCACCCAACACAGGA
>NW_011479540.1:2777-5837 GCF_000754665.1 Bison bison bison | reverse complement strand
GGGATTTCTTTGGAAGGAATGATGCTAAAGCTGAAACTCCAATACTTTGGCCACCTCATGCGAAGAGAGTTGACTCATTGGAAAAGACTCTGATGCTGGGAGGGATTAGGGGCAGGAGGAGAAGGGGACGACAGAGGATGAGATGGCTGGATGGCATCACTGACTCAATGGACATGAGTTTGAGTAAACTCCGGGACTTGGTGATGGACAGGGAGGCCTGGCGTGCTGCGATTCATGGGGTCGCAAAGAGTCAGGCACGACTGAGCAACTGAACTGAAGTGAACACCCAGAACAACTAGAAAAGGAAGAAATGAAGAACCCCGCAGTTAATAAAGGAAAGAAATCATAAAAATTAGGGCAGAAATAAATTCAAAAGAAACAAAAGAGATGATAGTAAAAATCAACAAAGCTACAAGCTGGTTCTTTGAGAAGATAATTAAAATAGACAAACAATTAGCCAGACTCATGAAGGAAAAAGGGAGAAGAATCAAGTCAACAAAATTAGAAATGAAAATGGAGAAATCACAACAGACAACACAGAAATACAAAGGATTATAAGAGACTACTATCAGCAACCATATGCCAATAAAATCGACAACTTGGAGGAAATGGACAAATTCTTAGAAAAGTATAACTTTCCAAAACTGAACCAGGAAAAAATAGAAAATCCTAAAAGACCCATCACAAGCATGGAAATCGAAACTGTAATCAGAAATCTTCCAGCAAACAAAAGGCAGGACCAGATGGCTTCACAGCTGAATTCTACCAAAAATTTAGAGAAGAGCTAACACCTATCCTACTCAAACTCTTCCAGAAAATTACAGAGGGAGGTAAACTTCTAAACTCATTCTATGAGGCCACCATCACCCTAATATCAAAACCAGACAAAGATGCCACCAAAAAAGAAAACTACAGGTCAGTATCACTGATGAACATAAATGCAAAAATCCTTAACAAAATTTAGCAAACAGAATCCAACCACATATTAAAAATATCATACATTACGACCAAGTGGGCTATATCCCAGGAATGCAAGGATTCTTTAATATCCACAAATCAATCAATGTAATACACCACATTAAAAAATTGAAAGATTAAAACCATATGGTTATCTCAATAGATGCAGAGAAAGCCTTTGACAAAATTAAACAACCATTTATGACAAAAGTCCTCCAGAAAGCAGGAATAGAAGGAACATGCTGCTGCTGCTGCTAAGTCGCTTCAGTCATGTCCGACTCTGTGCGACCCCATAGGTGGCAGCCCACCAGGCTCCGCCATCCCTGGGGTTCTCCAGGCAAGAACACTGGAGTGGGTTGCCGTTTCCGTCTCCAGTGTATGAAAGTGAAAAGTGAAAGTGAAGTCGCTCAGTTGTGTCCAACTCTTCATGACCCCATGGACTGCAGCCTACTAGGCTCCTCCGCCCATGGGATTTTCCAGGCAAGAGTACTGGAGTGGGTTGCCATAGAAGGAACATACCTCAATATAATAAAAGCTATATATGACAAATGCACAGCAAACATTATCCTTGATGGTGAAGAATTGAAAGCATTTCCCCTAAAGTCAGGAACAGGACAAGGGTGCCCACTCTCACCACTACTATTCAACATAGTTTTGGAAGTTTTGGCCACAGCAATCAGAGCAGAAAAAGAAATAAAAGGAATCCAAATTGGAAAAGAAGAAGTAAAACTGTCACTGCAGATGACATGATCCTCTACATAGAAAACCCTAAAGACTCCATCAGAAAATTACTAGAGCTAATCAATGAATATAGTAAATTTTCAGCGTATAAAATTAACTCACAGAAATCCCTTGCATTCCTATACGATAATAATGAGAACATAGAGAAATTAAGGAAACAATTCCATTCACCATTGCAACGAAAAGAATAAAATACTTAGGAATATATCTACCTAAAGAAACAAAAGACCTATATATAGAAAACTATAAAACACTGGTGAAAGAAATCAAAGAGGACACTAATGGATGGAGAAATATACCGATATACCGTGTTCATTGATCGGAAGAATCAATATAGTGAAAATGAGTATACTACCCAAAGCAATCTGTAGATTCAATGCAATCCCTATCAAGCTACCAACGGTATTTTTCACAGAGCTAGAACAAATAATTTCACAATTTGTATGGAAATACAAAAAACCTCGAATAGCCAAAGCAATCTTGAGAAAGAAGAATGGAACTGGAGGAATTGACCTGCCTGACTTCAGACTCTACTACAAAGCCACAGTTATCAAGACAGTATGGTACTGGCACAAAGACAGAAATATAGATCAATGGAACAAAATAGAAAGCCCAGAGATAAACCCACACACCTATGGACACCTTATCTTTGACAAAGGAGGCAAGAATATACAATGGAGAAAAGACAATCTCTTTAATAAGTGGTGCTGGCAAAACTGGTCAACCACTTGTAAAAGAATGAAACTAGAACACTTTCTAACACAATACACAAAAATAAACTCAAAATGGATTAAAGATCTAAATGTAAAACTAGAAACTATAAAACTCCTAGAGGAAAACATGGGCAAAACACTCTCCGACATAAATCACAGCAGGATCCTCTATGACCCACCTCCCAGAATATTGGAAATAAAAGCAAAAATAAACAAATGGGACCTAATTAAACTTAAAAGCTTTTGCACAATGAAGGAAACTATGAGCAAAGTGTAAAGACAGCCTTCAGAATGGGAGAAAATAATAGCAAACAAAGCAACTGACAAAGAATTAATCTCAAAAATACACAAGCAGCTTCTGTAGCTCAATTCGAGAAAAACAGACGAGTCAATCAAAAAATGCACCAAAGAACTAAACAGACATTTCTCCAAAGAAGACATACAGATGGCTAACAAACACATGAAAAGATGCTCAACATCACTCATTAGCAGAGAAATGCAAATCAAAACCACAATGAGGCACCATCTCATGCCAGTCAGAATGGCTGCTATCAAAATGTCTGCAAGCAATAAATGCTGGAGAGGGTGTGGAGAAAAGGGAACCCTCTTACACTGTTGGTGGGAATGCAAACTAGTACAGCCACTATGG
>NW_011479540.1:0-779 GCF_000754665.1 Bison bison bison | reverse complement strand
AAATGGAGGAAAAGGAGTACATCAAGGCTGTATATTGTCACCCTGCTTATTTAACTTCTATGCAGAGTACATCATGAGAAATGCTGGGCTGGAAGAAGCACAAGCTGGAATCAAGATTGTCTGGAGAAATATCAATAACCTCAGATATGCAGATGATACCACTCTTACGGCAGAACGTGAAGAGGAACTAAAAAGCCTCTTGATGAAAGTGAAAGAGGAGAGTGAAAAAGTTGGCTTAAAGCTCAATGTTCAGAAAACGAAGATCATGGCATCTGGTCCTATCACTTCATGGGAAATAGATGGGGAAACAGTGGAAACAGTGTCAGATTTTATGTGTTTGGGCTCCAAAATCACTGTAGATGGTGACTGCAGCCATGAAATTAAAAGATGCTTACTTTTGGAAGCAAAGTTATGACCAACATAGATAGCATGTTGAAAAGCAGAGACTTAAAGGTCCATCTAGTCAAGGCTATGGTTTTTCCTGTGGTCATGTATGGATGTGAGAGTTGGACTGTGAAGAAGGCTGAGAGCCGAAAAATTGATGCTTTTGAAGTGTGGTGTTGGAGAAGGCTCTTGAGGGTCCCTTGGACTGCAAGGAGATCCATCCAGTCCATTTTGAAGGAGATCAGCCCTGGGATTTCTTTGGAAGGAATGATGCTACAGCTGAAACTCCAGTACTTTGGCCACCTCATGTGAAGAGTTGACTGATTGGAAAAGACTCTGATGCTGGGAGGGATTAGGGGTAGGAGGAGAAGGGGACGACAGAGGATGAGGTCTTT
>NW_011479539.1:9014-10152 GCF_000754665.1 Bison bison bison | reverse complement strand
AGTGTAAGTATGGAGGCTTTTGGGTGCTGCAGCTGCTGCTAAGTCACTTCAGTCATGTCTGACTCTGTGCAACCCCATAGACAGCAGCCCACCAGGCTTCTCCATCCCTGGGATTCTCCAGGCAAGAGCATGGGAGTGGGTTGCCATTTCCTTCTCCAATGCATGAAAGTGAAAAATGAAAGTGAAGTTGCTCAGTTGTGTCCGACTCTTAGTGACCCCATGGACTGCAGCCTACCAGGCTCCTCTGTCCACCGCATTTTCCAGGCTTTTGGATGAGCTCTTATCAATTAATGCTCCCTGGAGTCAGGAGTTCTCTGGTGTTCTCAGGTTTTGGACTTAAGCCTCCTGCCTCTGGTTTTACGTCTTATTCTTACAGTAGCCTCAAGACTTCTCCATCTGTACAGCACCAATGAAAAAACATCTAGGTTAATGAAGAAAAGTTTCTCCACAGTGAGGGACACCCAGAGAGGTTCACAGTTACATGGAGAAGAGAAGAGGGAGGAGACAGATAGTGGTGACCAAAAAGAGAATAAGGGGAATCAAAAGGGGAGAGAGCAAGCTAGCCAGTAATCAATTCCCTATGTGCTCTCCATAGTCTGGACCCCTCAGAGATGTTCATGGAGTTACACAGAGAAGAGAAGAGGGAGGAAGGAGACAGAGGTGACCAGGAGGATAAAAGGGGGAATCAAAAGGAGAGAGACAGACCCAGCCATTAATCAGTTCTCTAAGTGTTCTCCATAGCCTGGAACACACAAAGAGATTCTCAGAGTTGGGTAGAGAAGAGAAGGGGAGGGAGGAGATAGAGGTGACCTGGTGGAGAAAAAGGAGAGTCAAAAGGGGAAGAGAGCAATCAAGCTAGTAATCACACTCCCAAGTAAAAATGGGTACTGAAGATTGGGTCCTTAAAGGTACAAAATTGATAACAAATATCAGAAAGCAAAGATTAAAAACCTAGAGTAGATGTTAGACTCTTGAAAATACAATATTAAAAAAAATCACAAATATTATATATATATACACACACACACACTCATATATATGAAGTTTGCTTTAAAAATAGGGTATTTTTTTGCAAGATAATCACAATGGTGTGATCCCTGACCTAGAGCCAGACATCCTGGAATGTGAAGTCAAGTGG
>NW_011479539.1:4404-5683 GCF_000754665.1 Bison bison bison | reverse complement strand
TGTTTTGTGGAATTTGTTCAGTGTTCAAATGTTCTTTCAATGAATTTGTTGGGGAGAAAGTGGTCTCCCATCCTATTCCTCTGCCATCTTAAGACTGCCCCCCTCCTTTGATCATTATGTAGTGTCCTTCTTTATCTCTTGTAATGGTCTTTATTTTAAAATCTGTAATTTCTTCTATGTATATTGCTACTCTGACTTTATTTTGATTTACATTTGCATGGAATATCTTTGTAGAGCCTTGCACTTTCAGTCTGCAAGTGTCTCTCTTTCTGAGGAGAGTCTCTTGTAAACAACATATATGGGGTCTTATTTCTGTGCATCTATTTAGTCAATCTGTGTATTTTGGTTGGAGAATTAACCCATTTATGTTTAAGGTAATTATTGATATATATGATCCTATTTAAATTTATTTTATTGATTTGAGTTTGTTTTTGTAGACTATTTCCTTCTCTTGTGTTTCTTTTCTAGACAATTTCCTTTAGTATTTGCTGTAAATATGGTTTGGTGGTACTGAATTCTCTTAATTTTTGCTTATCTGTAAAGTTTTTGATATCTCCTTTGAATTTGAATGAGATACTTGCTGAATAGAATAATCTTGCTTGTAAGTTTTTCCTTTCATCACTTTAAGTATATTTTGCCCCTCCTTTCTGGTCTGCAGATTTTCTGTTCAAAGATCAGCTTTAGCCTTATGGGGATCTCCTTGTATGTTATTTGTTGCTTTTCCCTTGCTGCTTTTAATATTTGTTCTTTGTGTTTAATTTTTGTTAGTTTGATTAATATGTGTCTTGGAATGTTTCTCCTGGATATTTCCTGAATGGGACACTCTGGGCTTCTCATATTTGGGTGGCTATTTCCTTTTCTATGTTCGGGAAAATCTTAACTACAAACTCCACAAATACTTTCTCATATCCTTTCTTTTTCTCTTCTTCTTCTGGTACCCCTATACTTGGAATGTTGGTGCACTTAATATTGTCCAAGAGGTCTCTGAGACTGTCATCATTTCTTTGTATTCTCTTTATTTTCCTCTGATCTGCTTCAGTTATTTCCAACTTCCAGCTCACTTATTCATTTTCCTCCCTCAGTTACCCTATTATTAGTTCCTTTGTGGGAATTTTTAATTTCAGTTATTGTGTTGTTCATTGGTATCGTCTATTCTTTACTTCCACATCCTTGTTAAACATTTCATGTATTTTCTTTTTTAATTAAATTATTTTTATTGAAGGATAATTACTTTACAGAATTTTGCTGTTTTCTGTCAAACCTCAACATGAATCAGCCA
>NW_011479539.1:0-738 GCF_000754665.1 Bison bison bison | reverse complement strand
ATTTGTTACTGTCAATTTCTCCTTTTATGTCTGTTAGTGTTTGTTTTATGTATTGAGTTGCTCCTATGTTGGGTGCATAGATATTTACAATTGTTATGTCTTCCTCTTGGATTGATTATCTCTTCTAATCTTTATTTTAAGGTCTATTTTGTCTGATATGAGGATTGCTACTCCAGCTTTCATTTGCTTCCCATTTGCATGGAATATATTTTTCTCTCCTCTCACTTTCTGTCTATATGTGTCTTGAGGTCTAAAGTGGGTTTCTTGTAGACAACATATATATGGGTTTTGTTTTTGTATTTATTCAGCCAGCCTGTGTCTTTGGTTGCAGCATTTAATCCATTTACATTTAAAATAATTATTGATATATATGTTCCTATTGCCATTTTCTAATTATTTGGGGTTGATTTTATAGATCCTTTTTCTTCTCTTGTATTTCTTGACTGTTTAACTTCATGTAACATTTGTTGTAAAGCTAGATTGGTGATACTGAATTCTCTTAATTTTTGCTTGTCTGAAAAGCTTTTTATTTCTCCATCAATTTTGAATGAGATCCTTGCCAGGTACAGTAATCTTGGTTGTAGATTTTTTCCTTTCTGTACTTTAAATATATCCTGCCATTCCCTTCTGGCCTACAGAGTTTCTGTTGAAAGATCAGCTGTTAAGTGTATGGGGTTTTCCTTGTATGTTACTTGTTGCTTCTCCCTTGCTGTTTTAATATTCTTTCTTCCTGTTTAG
>NW_011479538.1:4666-5166 GCF_000754665.1 Bison bison bison | reverse complement strand
CATGTCCAACTCTTTTGTGACCCCTTGGACTGTAGCCCACCAGGCTTCTCTATACATGGGATTTCCTAGACATGAATACTAGAGTGGGTTGCCATTTCCTTCTCCAGGGGATCTTCCTAACCCATATTGTTTGGTTTGTTGTAAATTATTATTTATCTTTCCCACAAAGTTGTAATATTTTCTTACATATATGCTCTTTATGCACAGTTTTGCCATGCACTTTTTAGAGTTCCAGACTAAGTTGTGTTGAAGTGATCATGAAACCCACGGTGGTTTCACCCTGATAATGAAAGATTATATATGTAGCCAGTGACACAACAAAGGTCTAATTAAGAAAACACAGGCTACCAATGTGAGTCTATCACAGACAGATGGCATTTTTCCAAGGTGATAATATGCATGCCATTGTTGGGGTCATTTAATGGACCGGAACCTGGCGGTTCAGAGGCGACGATAAGAAAGTGAAAGAGAGAAAGAGGCTGATACTCCCTGGTTTACGC
>NW_011479538.1:0-699 GCF_000754665.1 Bison bison bison | reverse complement strand
TCTGTATTGTTTTCTGATTCCTGAACATCAGATAAAACACACTACCATATCACCTGCTTCCAATACAGATTTAAAGTCTCCAATTTAAACTGAGCCATAAACACTACCAAACACTTCTCTTTCCTTCATTTTCCCTCTCTCCTATTCTCCAGAGGGCCTCTAGTCCATTCTCCTCAAATGTCTGCCACCACCTATTAGTCTCCCTTTGATAAACATGAATTTTCCCTTATTGAGAAAAGAAAAGAAAGATATTCTGTAAAGGCATTACCGTGAAATCTAAAATATTAGCAGTATATTTTCCTCCACCTCACTTTTTAGAATCAAAGCAGAACCCTGCATTCTTAGTAACAATCTTTTCATCTATAATTTGACTTCAGTTCACTCCATCATTCTCAGCAACCAATCTCAACAATCAATTTATCCTTCTCTCTTTTTGACCTTCACCGTCTTCTATACTGACTCCTTCCCGTTATTGTTTATATATTCCCTTATCATTTATATATTTAAAAAAGAAAAAGGAAGGAAAGGTAAGAAATGAGATGAAAACAAGAAAAAGGAAGAAACAGAAAGGAAGAAGGAAAGAGGACAGGGAGAGGAGAAAGAGAAGGAAATTCCACTGCTTGTGCTTCATAACTTTTACAACCAAACTTTATGAATGGGTTATTTATTCTCACCGTCTTATTTCCTTCCTACTTATTT
>NW_011479537.1:4863-5334 GCF_000754665.1 Bison bison bison | reverse complement strand
TTTTTTTTGGAGGATAATTGATTTACAATATAGTGTTGGTTTCTGCCATGCAACAACATGAACCAGTCATAAGTATAAATATATGCCCTGTCTCTTGAACCTCTGTCTCACTCCTGCTGCCATCCAATCCCTCTAGATTGTCATAGAGCACCAGGTTGAGCTTCCGATGTTATACAGCAACTTTCTACTAGCTATCTATTTTACATATGGCAATGTATATGTTTCAAAGCTACTCTCTCAATTCGTCCCACCCTCTACTTCCCCCATTGTGTCCACTAGTCTGTATCTCTATTCTTGCCCTGCAAATAGGCTTATCAGTACCATTTTGCTAGATTCCATATATATGTGTTAATACACAATATTTGCTTTTATTGGACTGATTTTAAGTTCACTATTCCTCTCATCAAGATTGCCAGGAGAAATATCAATAACCTCAGATAGGCAGATGACACCACCCTTATGGCAGAAAGT
>NW_011479537.1:0-597 GCF_000754665.1 Bison bison bison | reverse complement strand
CAGCTTCTTCAGCATTACTGGTTGGGGCATAGATGTGGATTACTGTGATATTGAATGGTTTGCCTTGGAAACGAACAGAGGTCATTCTGTCATTTTTGAGATTGCACCCAAGTACTGCATTTTGGACTCTTTTGTTGACTATGATGGCTATTCCATTTCCTCTAAGGGATTCCTGACCACAGAAGTAGATATAATGGTCATCTAAGTTAAATTCACCCATTCCAGTCCATCTTAGTTCGCTGATCCCTAGAATGTCGACGTTCACTCTTGCTATTTTCTGTTTGACCACTTCCAATTTGCCTTGATTCGTGGACCTAACATTCCAGGTTTCTATGCAATATTGCTCCTTACAGCATTGGGCCTCACTTCTATCACCAGTCACATCCACAACTGGGTGTTGTTTTTGCTTTGGCTCCATCCCTTCATTCTTTCTGGAGTTACTGCTCCACTGATATCCAGTAGCATATTGAGCACCTACTGACCTGGGGAGCTCCTCTTTCAGTGTCCTGTCTTTCTGCCTTTTCATACTGTTTATGGGGTTCTCAAGGCAAGAATACTGAAGTGGTTTGCCATTCCCCCCTCCAGTGGACCACATTT
>NW_011479536.1:4673-5183 GCF_000754665.1 Bison bison bison | reverse complement strand
AAAGGAACATTGGGGTACATGTGTCTCTTTCCCTTCTGGTTTCCTCAGTGTGTATGCCCAGCAGTGGGATTGCTGGATCATAAGGCAGTTCTATTTCCAGTTTTTTAAGGATATCTCCACACTGTTCTCCATAGTGGCTGTACTAGTTTGCATTCCCACTAACAGTGTAAGAGGGTTCCCTTTTCTCCTCACCCTCTCCAGCATTTATTGCTTGTAGACTTGGATCGCAGCCATTCTGACTGGCGTGAAATGGTACCTCATTGTGGTTTTGATTTGCATTTCTCTGATAATGAGTGATGTTGAGCATCTTTTCATGTGTTTGTTAGCCATCTGTATGTCTTCTTTAGAGAAATGTCTATTTAGTTCTTTGGCCCATTTTGTGATTGGGTCGTTTATTTTCCTGGAATTGAGCTGTAGGAGTTGCTTGTATATTTTTGAGATTGGTTGGTTGTCAGTTGCTTCATTTGCTACTATTTTCTCCCATTTTGAAGGCTGTCTTTTCACCTTGCT
>NW_011479536.1:0-865 GCF_000754665.1 Bison bison bison | reverse complement strand
ATCTGGGCTGCAGTTTATTTTCTTTCATCACTTTAAGTATGTCTTGCCATTCCCTCCTGGCCTGAAGAGTTTCTATTGAAAGATCAGCTGTTATCCTTATGGGAATCCCCTTGTGTGTTATTTGTTGTTTTTCCCTTGCTGCTTTTAATATTTGTTCTTTGTATTTGATCTTTGTTAATTTGATTAATATGTGTCTTGGGGTATTTCGCCTTGGGTTTATCCTGTTTGGGACTCTCTGGGTTTCTTGGACTTGAGTGATTATTTCCTTCCCCATTTTAGGGAAGTGTTCAACTATTATCTCCTCAAGTATTTTCTCATGGTCTTTCTTTTTGTCTTCTTCTTCTGGGCCTCCTTCTGGGATTCGAATGTTGGGGCGTTTAACACTGTCCTGGAGGTCTCTGAGATTGTCCTCATTTCTTTTAATTCGTTTTTCTTTTTTCCTCTCTGATTCATTTATTTCTACCATTCTATCTTCTACTTCACTAATCCTATCTTCTGCCTCCGTTATTCTACTATTTGTTGCCTCCAGAGGGTTTTTGATATCATTTATTGCATTATTCATTATATATTGACTCTTTTTTATTTCTTCTACATCCTTGTTAAACCTTTCTTACATTTTCTCAGTCCTTGTCTCCAGGCTATTTATCTGTGATTTCATTTTTATTTCAATATTTTGGATCATTTTCACTATCATTATTCAGAATTCTTTATCAGGTAGATTCCCTATCTCTTGCTATTTTGTTTGGTTTGGTGGGCATTTATCCTGTTCCATTACCTGCTGGGTATTCCTCTGTCCCTTCATCTTGTTTATATTGCTGAGTTTGGGGTGTCCTTTCTGTATTCTGGCAGTTTGTGGAGTTCTCTT
>NW_011479535.1:27824-28554 GCF_000754665.1 Bison bison bison | reverse complement strand
CCCCCCCCCCCCCCCCCCCCGCACCTTCCCCCAGAGAAGAAGGGGCCCAAAAAGAGAGACCTTTTTAAAAATCTCAACTTGTCTTGGGAGGTTGTGGATGCTTTCATGTGTCCTGTGCATTCTGCCAGCTTTGAAAGAGGCTTCAGAAAAGTTTGTGGATAGAAACGAAAGCATAGCTGCTTTCTTAAAAAAAAAAAAAAGAAAAGGAAAAGACGCCACGGGTTGGGCTGGGTTGGGGAGCGAGAGACGGGGATCTGGTTTCTGGGAGAAGACGGAAGTTCCAACGTGGATTCCACCAGAAGCTGGGAACACACCCCGGGCTCTCCCGGGTTGTGGATCCAAGGCCCGCTGCTCAGAAACCGCCGTGAACACAGAGTGCTAACACAGGTCCCAGGGGTCCGACCCCTGCCCTCGGTCCACCTGGGAAGAGACGCGGACACAGATGCGACTGAACGAAATAGTAACGGCAGGCGTGCCTCGTGCTGCGGAGGAGGGCAGGGTCTCTGACTAGAGGCAGAAGGACCAGGGTCTTTCTGCAGCCTGCAGACGCCCCCAGTTCTGTGTTGGTCCAGGCTTGCCCACAGACCCAGGCCCCTGCTTGGTAGATGGGGAAGTGAACATCCCAAGAAGGGTTCACAGCCAGCCTGCCAGAGGGTCCCCCCCACAGTTGGCAGGAGCTAGTGGTGGCGGTTGGTAGGGGGTCGTATAACTTCCGTATAAATGTAGTAGC
>NW_011479535.1:21836-24102 GCF_000754665.1 Bison bison bison | reverse complement strand
CGGGGAGGGAAGGGTCCGGGGCGGGAGGGAGGGTGGCCATTCTGTCCGCCATCAGGGTACCTGCAGGCTGGCCCACTAGACCGAAAACGCCACGTTGCAGGCCTGGGCACCAGCCGGTCAGCTGGGGATCCTAGGTGGGCCTGCACCCGGTTCCCTAACCGCCCCCTCCCCACCACGGGCACTTCCCAGCCAGGAAGGGTGTGTGCGGACCTGGGCTTTCCCCCTGTTGCAGGCAAAGGCCTGCCCTGGGCTGCCTCCTTCATCACTCGTTCATTTACTCATTCACTCATTCATTCACTCATTCACTCATTCATTCACTCACTCACTCATTCATTCCTGCACTTATTTATTCATCTGTTCACTCATTCATTCATTCACTCATTTATGCACTCATTCATTCACTTACTCATTCACTTATTCATTCTTGGGCATGGCAACCCACTCCAGTATCCTTGCCTGGAGAACCCCATGGACAGAGGAGCGTGCTGGGGTGCAGTTCACGGGGTCACAAGCAGTTGGGCACTCACTCCATCTGTGCCAGGTCCCTGGCTTGAAAGGCACAGCCCTGCGCTGCTGACGTGGCCCTGGAGCTGGCTTGTGGCCCCTGGGTCTATTCCTCCTCCTCTCCGCTGTCACTCTGATGGTGAGAGGGAAGGAGATTGGGGGGAGCTAGAGGAATGTGGACAGGGAAAAGCACCACCCTCCCCACCATCACCACCCCCTCCAATTCTAAATTGCCGTTTATTTCCCAGACTCCTGGGGCTTGTGTGAGGATCAGAAAGGCAGCTTTTGGGGGTGCCAGTGAAGAGAGATGCCCCAGGGCAGAGCAGAATGGGGGCAGTTTGGGTCCCTGTGGCTTCAGGGCACACCTGGCTTGATAGGATCCTCCCAGGTCCTCCTGTTGGGAGCAGCACCTGGATTCTGTCTTACTGACGCCGGGGTTTGTTCCGGCTGCATACAGGTCAGGGGAGGGGGGCAAGAGAGTTAGAGCACCCCCAAGGCACTCAGCTGGTAAAGAACCTGCCTGCAGTGTGGGAGACCTGGATTCCATCCCTGGGTGGGGAAGGTCCCCTGGAGGAGGGAAAGGCTCCCCACTCCAGGATTCTTGCCTGGAGAATCCCATGGACTGCAAAGAGTCAGACATGACTGACTTTCACTTTCAAGGCTGCAAGAGCAGCTGGTGAAAGACAGGAGGGCACTCAGAGGCCAGGGCCGTCCCCTCCCTCTGGAGGAAGTAAGGGCTGCGCACTTGACCTGGACCTTGAGAAGATGCTCTGTGTATGTGTGTGTGTGTGTGTGTATATAGGTATGTGTGTATATGTGTGTATTTGTGTGTGTGTGTCTGTGTGTGCATGTGTGTGTGCTTGTGTGTATGTGTGTGTGTTTGTATGTGTGTGTTTGTACAGGGCTGCACACTTGACCCAGACTTTGATGAGAAGATGCTCTGTGTGTGTATGTGTGTGTGTGTGTGTGTCTGTGTGTGTATCTGTGTGTGTATGTGTGTGTGTCTGTATGTGTATCTGTGTGTGTATGTGTGAGTTTGTATATGTGTGTATCTGTGTGTGTATGTTTGTGTATGTGTGTATATGTGTATCTGTGTGTGTATATGTGTGTATGTGTGTGTATCTGTGTGTGTATCTGTGTGTGCATGTGTGTGTGTATGTGTGTTTATCTGTGTGTGCATGTGTGTGTATGTGTGTGTTTGTATCTGTGTGTGTGTATCTGTGTGTGTGTGTGTGTGTATTCTTTGAGTTGTGTAAAGAAGATGTAGTACATGTATACAATGGAATACTATGCAGCCAGGAAAAAGAGCGAACCATTACATGGATGGACCTAGACACTGCCCTACAAAGGGAAGTAAATCAGAGAAAGACAAATGTCGTATGATATCACTTACATGTCGAATCTAAACAGTGGCACAGACGAACTTAGTTACACAGCAGTAGAGGCACAGACGTGGAAAAAGGGGATGAGAGACCGGGAGGGATACATCTTCTAGACTGAGATTGACATATGCACATGACTATGTATAGAAGAGAACTTTAAGGACCGCTTGATGGAAGTGACAGACGAGAGTGAAAAGTTGGTTTAAAGCTCAACGTTCAGAAAACAAAGATCATGGCATCCGGTCCCATCACTTCATGGCAAATAGATGCGGAAACAGTGGAAACAGTGTCAGACTTTATTTTGGGGGGCTCCAAAATCACTGCAGATGGTGACTGCAGCCATGAAATTAAGACGCTTGCTCCTTGGGAGGAAAGTTATG
>NW_011479535.1:7725-20387 GCF_000754665.1 Bison bison bison | reverse complement strand
TCGCTCTGCTGTGTCTGACTCTTTGCGACCCCATGGACTGCAGCACACCAGGCTTCCCTGTCCATCACCAACTCCTGGAGTTTGCTCAAACTCATGTCCATCGAGTCGGTGATGCCATCCAACCATCTCATCCTCTGTCATCCCCTTCTCCTCCCACGTTCAATCTTTCGCAGCATCAGGGTCTTTTCAAATGAGTCAGTTCTTCTCATCAGGTGGCCAAAGGATTGGAGTCTCAGCTTGAGCATCAGTCCTTCCAATGAATATTTAGGGCTGATCTCCTTTAGGATGGACTGGTTGGATCTCCTTGCAGTCCAGGGGAGTCTCAAGTGTCTCCTCCAACACCACACTTCAAAAGCATCAATTCTTCGGCACTCAGCTTTCTGTATAGTCCAACTCTCACTACCAATTCCGTATTATCTTTTCATGTGTCCCAAATGTGTCCCAGAATGAAGGAGGAAACAGACAGAACAGGCTCCGTCTTGAAAGCAGAACTCCATCCTGGGCCAGACTGTGGACTTTGAGCTCTATGCCCAGTATCTATGGAAACGACTTACCAAGTGGAAAACCAGCCCCCCCACCCCGCCCCCGCCCCATGGAAGAGCCCCGGGGCTCTCCATTGCCTAAAAGAATACACTAATTATCTGTGTAAGCGAATACTGTCATACATTGTATTACGCTTATTGGGGTACGACCACAGGCCTATTGATAATTGTCCACTGTTAACCACCTAGGCTTAAGGCATGTGATCACGGGTTAACTTTGTATCTTTCTTTTTCCTTTGTTCAGACTAGTTTCAGGGAATTTGGGGAGGTGGGTTTGGGCATGTACACTTAGGGTATATAAGGTTTTCAAACACTGGTCGGGGTCCTTGGCTAAGAGGAGACCCTGCCTGGGGCCGGCTGGTGTAATCAACCGCGCTCCACGATCTGCGTCGTCCTTCTGAGTGAGTCTGTTTCCCGGAATGCATGGCTACAACAAGAAGACTATTTTATTTCATTTCATTTAACTTGATTTCATTTATTTTTGGCCTTGCAGCCTGCCAGATCTTAGTTCCCTGAGCAGGGTTTGAACTTGGGTCCTCAGCAGGCAGAGCACAGAACTGTAACCACTGCACCACTGCGGAATTCCCCAGAAAACTCTTTAGCAAAGAGCATTTAGGCACCCACTGCAAACTCATCAACCCCAGAGCCAGACAGACACCCCTCGTCTCAAAAGCATTCTCTCTCCAAGCAAAAGAAATACCAAATTTCTGCAAGTGGAACCTGTGCTAATTGCCTACATTTTAGGCAAGAAAGACAGGAAGGATTTTTCTTTTGTTTTTCTCAACTTGGAGAAGGGGAACACTGGCCCTGAGGCCAGATGTGACCTTTGGTGGGGAGGCGCTGTCTTGAGGGAAGCTGGTGGTTAGCACAAAGCCCCAACTGCAGACGGGGGGACCTGAGAGTCAGTGTTCCCCTGGGGCAAGCTCAGTGACTCGACAGAATCTGAGGTTATAGGAAGAGATGGAGAGGAATGCAGGGCTTGGGGCAGGGGTAGCCGAGGCGACAGGCGAGAAGCAGGAATCGTCGCCTCCTTGGGACAGTTAAAGCAATTCTCAAAAATACACTGAGAATCATAACTCCTTATTCACGAAAGGATCCTTACCATGGTTTTGCTCAGCCACCCTGTGATCTGCCCCCAACCGATGATGTCATCAAGTCAAAAGCAGCTCGTGATACAAGCAACAGGTGCTTTCAGGCCGGGGATGGATTCTGAGCCTCTTCCTATTTTTAAATCCACCAGCAAGTCACCCTGAAGGTCGTGCAGTCTATGCTGAGCAGAGCAGAAGGACTGAAGCTGAAGCTCCAATCCTCTGGCCACCTGATGGGAAGAGCTGACTCACTGGAAAAGACCCTGATGCTGGGAAAGATCGAAGGCGGGAGGAGAAGGGTGCGACAGAGGATGAGATGGTTGGATGGCGTCACCGACTCAATGGACATGAGTTTGAACAAACTCTGGGAGTCGGTGACGGACAGGGAGGCCTGGTGTGCTGCAGTCCACGGGGTCGCAAAGAGTCGGACGCGACTGAGCAACAGCAACAGCAGAGTGGCCGAAGCAGCTGAAGGACTTAAGTGTTTCTGTTGAACTTGTTGCATTTGAGAACTTCTGAGTTTTAATAAACTCTTTCAACGTGGTGTTCACGTAGCCATCTCCCCCAGTCCAATTCTGCCGTGTTGTACTGAGTGAAGTCGAGACAGACAAGAAATATTGTGTCACATCCTGTGTATGTGGAGTCTGAAAAGAAACAATACCAATGAACGCAGGCACAAAACAGAAAGAGATTCACAGACTTAGAGAAAGAACTTATGGTTGCAGAGGTGGGGGAAGGATGGGGGAAGGGATGGTCAGGGAGTCTGGGATGGACATGGACACACTGCTGTATTTAACACAGAGAACGAGCAAGGACCTGCTGTCCAGCACAGGGAACTCTGCTCAATACTCTATAATATCCTTATGGTTCCCAGGGGGAAGGATGGGGGAAGGGATAGTCAGGGAGTTTGGGATGGACATGGACACACTGCTGTGTTTAGCATGGAGAACCAGCAAGGGCCTGCTGGACAGCACAGGGAACTCTGCTCAGTGTCACGTGGCTGCCTGGCTGGGAGGGGAGTTTGGGGGAGAATGGATACATGTGTATGGATGACTGAGTCCCTTTGTTATCCACCTGAAGCCACCACAAGCTTGTTAATCGCCTACACCCCAATAAGAAATAAAAAGTTTAACAACAACAACAAAAAATCCCACCAAGTCCTAAGTCACGGTCACGGCTGACAATCTCAGAGCTGGAGGAAATGACCAGGGTGCTGACGACCGTCTCTGTGACCCACTGGTGGCTGGACAAAGAGACAGCTGAGGAGGAGTCAGCCAGAAGCTGTATGCTGACCACGCGTGCGGCCCCGGCCGGCCCCCTGCGAGACGCAGAGACTGCCCGCAGATAAACCGCTTCTGCCGGTGCTTGGAAAACACACCGGGCCGGGGGGAGGGCTCAGAGTCGTGGAAACCATGCCCACCCTTCCCTGTCTCTCTCCACCCTGTTTGAAAGCCTCCTCTGCCCTGCCTCCCACAACCGAAAGCTTCCCCCAAACAATCCTTTTCATTGGGATCTATTTTTATTTGCCTGTGAAATCCTGTTTAAGAAAACGCCACAGGCAGAAAATCCGGGCTGCATATTTTGTACCTCATGAATGACAACACAAGAGATGCGGGCTCGTTAAGACGGATAATTGCTCTAATTTCTCCCTCTTCATTTCGGGGCCTGTGGCAGGCCTGCTTCCGACCGACCTGAGTCCCAGGTGCCTTGGCAGCGCCCGAAGTGACAGTTCTGGGTGAAGGAACCCTTGGCGCCTTTGCGTGGCATCAATGTTCCCCGCCCCGTGCCACCCCGCTCTCTGGCCACGACGGACTCCTGATCCCTCCTGGCCTGCGGACCACTGCCCTCGGATGTCAGTCAGTCCCCGGCATCGTCAGCATCGTCTTGGCTCTTCTGATGCCTGACAAGGCGGGGGGCAAGTCACTGGGGAGAGAATCGCCCGAAAGAAACTGTTCAGTCGCTCAGTCGTGTCTGACTCTTCGCAACCGCATGGACTGCAGCACGCCAGGCCTCCCTGTCCATCACCAACCCCCAGAGTTTACTCAAACTCATGTCCTTTTGAGTCGGTGATGCCATCCAACCATCTCATCCTCTGCCAAGCCCTTCTCCTCCTGCCTTCAATCTTTCCCAGCATCAGGGTCTTTTCCAATGAGTCAGTTCTTTGCACTGCAAGGAGATCCAACCAGTCCATCCTAAAGGAAATCAGTCCTGAATATTCATTGGAAGGACTGATGCTGAAGCTGAAGCTGTGATACGTTGGTCCCCTGATGCGAAAGAAATTACTGAGGTGCTTTCCCAAAGCGGCACAGTCAGCTCAGCTGTCCAGGAGATGTGAGAAGCGTGAAGTGTTCAGTTGCTCAGTCGTGTCCGACCCTTTGTGACCCCGTGGACTGTAGCCCGCCAGGCTCCTCTGTCCGTGGGGTTCTCCAGCAAGAATCCTGGAGTGTGTTGCCATTCCCTTCTCCAGAATCACAAGCACAGTGCCTAATACACTCCAGCCCAGAGGAGAAAGCTCTTAGGGCGTCCTGACCACAGATGTGTCTCTAAACATACCTCACCGGGGCATTGCTGGGTCCTGGGCCTCTCTGGTGGTTCCAGGAATGACATGAATATTTTATGCATGCCACACACTGGAACCTTCCACACCTTTCCCTTTAAGAGAAAAATAGCAGAAGTCATAAGAAGCGAGGTCATAAAGCATCGTTACGATGTTAGTACCTTATGCACGTATTTTAAAGTTATTTTTAAAAGGACATATTCTTGCCTCCCCTGGGAAGCAGGTAGCAGCCCCAGAGTTTACAAACACCAAGGGGTTTACACTGCATTCATGCAGAGCAACAGCAGTTGTGTGTCTCCCGGAAAAACTGACGATGTAGCCAGAGAATGAATGCTGGACTGATCTTGAGGGTTGTCGATGCAATCTCAAAGTAGAGAGATTTTCATGAGAGTGGGGTGTGTGAGTGTGGAATATCTATACCCGTCTGCCCATTTTTTTTTTAAACTTTATTTTGTACTCGGGTATAGCTGATTAACTATGTTGGGGTAGTGTCAGATAGACAGAGAAGGGACTCAGCCTTACATATACATGTATCCGTTCTCCCCCAAACTCCCCTCCCAGCCCGGCTGCCAGTCTGCTCAATGTGACTTGCTCGTTTTTAAAACACGCTTGCTCGCCTGACTTTTAAACATGGGTAGATAAAAATGTGTGTGACTACTTCAGAAGCAGGCCCTGTTTATGGATTTCCATATCTGCCCGCAGATAAGCACCCAAACCAGTGTCTGTGAGATGCATGGTTTTCCGTGGACGTGCTTTTGGGTCCTGGGTGTCAGGGGGAGTGTCTAGGAGGAGGCTGTTTGATGCATTAAGAAGGGTCCCCATCGTGGCCAACCTAACCTGGCCGCAGCTGCCCCTGCAGGTGGGTGCATGTGGCCAGCTGTTTGCAGAGCAGTCCCCACCATGGAGGGGAAGGTGAAGGTGAAAGTGTAGGTCGCTCAGTCGTGTCTGACTCTCTGTGACCCCCTGAACTATAGCCCGCCAGGCTTCTCTGTCTGTGGGATTCTCCAGGCAAGAACACTGGAGTGGGTTGCCATGCCCTCCTCCAGGAGATCTTCCTCACCCAGGGATCGAACCCAGGTCTCCTGCATTCCAGGCCCATCGTTTACCCCAAAGTCCTCCTCCCTGAACATGCAAACATCCAGCCTCAAGAAGACACCTAGAGGACTTTTCTGGCAAAGCCTCTAGACACAGCTGCCTAAAAAAAAAAACAACAAAAAACACGAGTTCAATTTAACCAGCCTACAATCTTTTGGGGGAAAGTACTCTAAACGAGACAAAAATAGAACAGATTGTTAATTTGTCATTTTTTTTTTTCCCCTCGGCTCCAGGTCCCGGCTCCTTCCAGCGCCAGGAACATCTGAAACATTTAAAATCCATTTGTGTGAAGCTGAGCTCACAGGCTACCCCACGCGACACCCCCAAACACTTCAGGGGTGACGGGTGGGGGAAGGAAAGAGACAGTATGGGCAGGGCCTTGATTCCACCTGGTTGTCATTCATAGGCATTCAAGCCATTTCCCCCGACTGTCAAAGAATGTAACGAAGGATCACGGGCTGATCGCGTGAAGCACGTTCTTCCAATAACCAGGAAAAGGTGTGCTGACCCTCAGCCAGCACCATAGACCAAAACGAAAGGGAACGCAGACCCAGGTGGGCTGTGGATGATGGACCGATGCTGGAAAGCTGGCTGCAACCTCTCCTGGGAGGACGCAGTTTGAACCAAGGCAGGGCAGGGTGGGGGGGTCCTCTGAACAGTGGGTGTCTCGTGGGCTGGGTGCGGGGGCCTGCTGGGCTGACACCCCCAGCCCCTCCAGTCCTGGAGCGTCCTGTGAATTTCTCGCGAGGACTTAACAAGATAAAGGATGGGGAGCCTCCTGTCCGAACGAGTAAGTCGTCTCTCTTTTATTTATTTATTTTTAAACTTATTTTGGGCTGTGCTGGGTCTCCCTACCTGCACGCGGGCTTTCCCCTCTTGCAACCAGCGGGCTTCTCGTTGCGGTGGCTTCCGTTTGGGACCACGGGCTCTAGCTGCCCTGGCTTCAGTGGGTGTACCCCTCGGGCTCCGTTGTGGCCCACAGGCTTGGATGCCCCGTGACGTGTGGAATCTCCCCCAGACCAGGGATCGAACCCGTGTCCCCTGCACTGGCAGGCAGATTCCCCACCCCGGGGCCACCGGGCAAACCCAGGAGCCCAGCTTCTGACGAGCTTCTCTGTTGCCTGGTTGTCAGCAAGACAGTGCTGCCAGGCTGACAATTCTGAGAGAGACTCGAAGGACCCTGGCGGTCAACGGCTTCCTGCCACCCGGACACACGGAGCAGTGGGGTCCGGAGGACAAGTTCTGGGCAAACGCCCAGACAGGAGGTTTCGGAAAGACGGTGTCTCTCTTCTGAAGGAGGGTGTGTCTTTACATCAATGGCTTGATAAAGCCTGTTGTTGTTCAGTCGCTCAGTTGTGTCCAACTCTTTGCAACCCCATGGACTGCAGCACGCCAGGCCTCCCTGTCCATCACCAACTCCCAGAGTCCACCCAAACTCACATCCATCAAGTTAGTGATGCCATCCAACCATCTCATCCTCTGTCGTCCCCTTCTCCTCCCGCCTTCAATCTTTCCCAGCATCAGGGTCTTTTCCAGTGAGTCAGCTCTTTGCATCAGATGGCCAAAGCATTGGAGCTAGGACTGATTTCCTTTAGGATGGACTGGTTGGAGCTCCTTCTGTCCAAGGGACTCTCAAGAGTCTTGACACTCAAAACCACATTTTTTAAAAAGCCCAGATAATACAGAACATGTTGATGACATCTGTACACATCTGACAGCCTCCCACGTGGACTGTGTATGCCCAGTTTTGCCCATAAACCACAAAATCATGACAGATATCAAAGGGAGGACTTCCCTCGTGGTCCAGTGGTTGGGACTGTATGCTTCCATGGCAACGGGACACGAGTTCAATCCCTGGTCAGGGAACTAGGACCCCACACCCCACACCCCACACCGCTCAACCAAAATAATAAATAAATAAATAAAATTCACACATGCCAAAGGGCACTCATGTCAGGAAAAGCTACTCTTTTCTTAGACTCCACGGATTTCCCCACTCAATCAAAAATTTCCCTTTCTTCATTTTATCTGAAAAAAGCAATAGTTAAAAAAACAACAGTCGTGTCTTACACTTGCAACCCCATGGACTGTAGCCCTGCCAGGCTCCTCGGTCCATGGGTTTCTCCAGGCAAGAATACTGGAGTGGGTTGCTGTTTCTTTCTCCAGGGGATCTTCCTGACCCAGGGATCGAACCCAGGTCTCCTGTATTGCAGGCAAATTATCGTTTGAGCCACCAGCTGGTTTTGCTTGGAAAACAGGAGAGGAAAATGGTGCATATATAATTCAGATCTTTCAGATTCTGGATACATCTGCTGAGAGTGTGCCTTTGGGTGGCTAAGGGAGTTTAAGTGATTCCACACCTGAAACATTTTGGACATTTTTTGTGACTTTTCCCAACCACACAGGAATAGCAACCCATTTTCGGTAGCATGGCTTTATCCACGCTTCTGTGTTTCTAACTTCTGAAGGCTAATTGTGCCGCATCTGACTCGTTCCGTTGCTTGTCATAACACTTGGGATTTCTGTCTTCTCCTAAATGAAAATGGGTCAAAAATGAGACTGTGTAGCCCACGATGCCAATGTTTCCCAGTGTTTCACCAGCAGAAAAAAAAAAAGTAACAATGTCTCCTTAACACCTGGCGTTGACTCCATCAGGGTTGCAGGCAGTCTGTAGGTAACAGTTATAATTAGGTTTAGAAAAAAGAGAGAAAAACACCAGTAACATCAAAATCTGGGTATAACGTCCATCCATGAGTCATTTTGACGGCAGTTCAAATTTCAAGCTGGGTGAATAAGAGAATGAGACTGGATGTGGTGTGGGGATGAGAGAAGCCCATTTGGAGGAAGTTAATCCTCAGAGACACCCCGTCTCAGCCACACGCAGCCAGGAAAATAACCCAAGAGCTTTGCAAGCCACTGGGGACCCCCGCACGCCTGCTGTAGAGACCACCATGTACGGCCCATGGAACAGGGCGCCTGCGAGAAACGGTAGTGGGTCCATGTCCCCTGACTTCTCACACATTTGCCCTCAACCTCGGAACCGCATCTCTTAAAAAATTTGCAAATGGCTTCCATCAATGGTTTGCATTTCATGGAGTTTCTCTCTCTGTGCAAAATACCTTGATTGGGTGTCATTCATGGAGCATACCGTTCACCCATTTGAAAGGAACAACTCTGGATTTCAGGACAACCATCGTCGCGGTCGATTTGAGAACATTCTCATCACCCCCGAAAGGGAACCCCGTGCCTCTAGCAGTCAGCTCTGACCCGCCGTTTCGGCCCGCCCGCTGCGGTCCTAATCAGGCACGAAGCCACTCCGGTTCTTGGCAGGTGTCGCCCGTCACGGACTCTGAGAACGACTGGCATTGTGGGCTGCGCAGTCTCATTTTTGCCCCGTCTTCATTTAGGAGAAGACAGAAATCCCAGGTGTTGCGACAAGCGCCGGAGCGAGTCAGATGTGGCCTTATTCTATCATCTCCCGCGAAGTTCTACCTATCAATTAAAAAGGGGAGAATTGCAGAAATCCGCCTTACCCTCTGCCCTGGAGGTGATTGAAGCGGCTGTCAGACCCGGGGACGCACTCGGAGTCCAGGAAGGGGCGCCCACTGCCTCCAGCGTTCTGGGTTTTAATGACCCTCGCCTCTCGGTTTCATCATTTAACTCTTTCTGACTCGTTTCTCCAGCGTGGTGTGCCGGCCACACGCCCTGCGCCGGCCTCTTGGGTGTCCTGGGCTCCTTGCAGACCCGCCTCTCTGTGCATGGAAACGCCAACACGCTTTTTCTGTCCTGGCTGTATTTTTCTTGACCTGTGGTCTCCAGGGAGTCTCTTGACCAGATGGGTTCACACTTGTGATGAAATCCCAGGGAGCCATCATCCCCAGGAATGTCTTATCCTCCGGGGGCCGATTAACTGGCTCTCTCTCCGGCATGTGGGTCACTGGAGAAACTTTAAGTGGGCTTCCAGGGTCAGGGTGGTGAGGGATGGACACGCCATCTGTGGGGACCAGTGTGCCCCCCCAAAGCCCCTGAGTTTTAGCTTCAAGAGCACGAGGGTCATTTTCTCAGAAGGAAAACGAGGCCCCTTAATCTTTGCCTCCCGGGACCAGGATTCTGATAGGAGACAAAAAGCAATGTTGTCGTTTAGAAAAGTGATGACCATCGGTCTGTCCACAGCTAATACAATCTCCCGGCGCTGCTGGAAATATGCCCACGGTTTCTCTGCCTTGGGAAAGCAATCGTGCGTCCGCTTTGCCAGGTGAGAGGAAAACAGATTCTCTCTGTTTTTGCAGTTTATCAGCCCTGAAGAGGGAGTGAAACCAGGTAAACCCCGAATAGAAACAGAACTTGAAAGGGCAAAGGGATTCATTCAGGATTGTATTAAAACAACCCGCATCTTTGCACTAAAGCGTGTCCCATGGAAGGGGAAAAAATGGGCAATTTTGAAATCCACTCCCCAAAATTGGTTTGCATTGGCACTCACCTGGCGGTCTGGCGCTTAGGATGCCAGGCTTCCACTGCAGGGGGCACGGTTTCCATCCCCCGTCAGGGAACTATGATCCCGCGTGGCCGAAAAGAAGTCTTTATCTTTCTGTATAATCCCAGCATCTTTTCAAATTTATTATTATGTATCAATTTATATCATATAATGAAATATAATAGTATAACATATCGCAGCAATTCATATATCTATATGAAAGTGAAAAGGGAAAGTATTAGTTGCTCAGTCGTCTCTGACTCTCTGCGACCCGCGACCCCGTGGACTGTAACCCCTCAGCCTCCTCTGTCCATGGGATTCTCCAGGCAAGAATACTGGAGTGGGTTGCTTTTTCCTTCTGCAGGGGATCGTCCCACCCAGGGATCCAATCTGGGTCTCCTGCATTGCACGTAGATTCTTTACCAGCTGAGCCATCATGGAAGCCTGCATGTATGTGTCTGTCTGTGTGTGTGTGTGGTTGCAGCGACCTCATGAGCAATGACCTTAGAGCAATGACCCAAACCATAGGGTGCCTGATGGACAGATGGCATCTCACAGGTGGACACGTGGAACCACGAGACACACGACTGGTTGTCTCCAGCAGGACGTGTTTGCAGAAAGCCCTCTATTAAGAAAACAAAACATGTAGCCAGGGCATCCTACCTTCAGAGCTAAGACTAGAGTCAGTTCAGTTCAGTGCTCAGTCTCGTCCGACTCTGCAACTCCGTGGACCGCAGCACGCCAGGCCTCCCTGTCCATCGGCAACTCCCAGAGTTTGCTCAAACTCATGTCCATCAGTTCAATGACGCCATCTAACCATCTCATCCTCTGTCGCGCCCTTCTCCTCCTGCCTTCCATCTTCCCCAGCATCAGGGTCTTTTCCAATGACTCTAGTACATACCTCTGAAAACACAAATATTACTTTTTGTAATATGTAAAAATGTGACTTTTTGCTGAAGAACATATGAAAAAAAGAAGAAGAAATGGTAAGTTTTCCTGGCACAGGATAAAGCAGATGCCGGGGAGAAAACAAACCAGGAAGTGTCGCAGAAGATTTTATTTCTGCTTTTATATGAGTTTGAGCAAACTCTGGGAAACAGTGAAGGACACGGAAGCCTGGCGTTCTGCAGTCCATGGGGCTGCAAAGAGTCGGACACGACTTGGTGACTGAACAACAACAGGACCGAGTTCTGGGCTTCCCCAGGTTGGCTGTTCAGCAGAGCAGGTGCTCAAGGATATGTGTGAGATAAAGGAAGGAGGGCCTTTTGCCACTTTTCCATGGAGTCAGTTTGCGTCTTCTTGATTGCTCTGCACCAGCTCTTTACATATGATAGTTATTAAGCCGCGCATTTGCGCAATGCTAATATTCGCTCTCAGTGTACTGATTTCCTTTTATCTTTATACTGTTCTTTTTAAATATTTATTTTTGGCTGTGCTGGGTCTTCATTGCTGAGCACAGGCTTTCTCTGGTGGTGACGAGCGGGGGTTACTCTCTGGTCGTGGGGCAAAAGCTTCTCGCTGCGGTGGTCTCTCTTGTGGGGCCCGGACTCTAGGGTGCACAGGCTTCACGAGTTGTGGTGTACGGGTTTAGTGGCTCTGTGGCATGTGGGATCTTCCCGGACCAGGAATTGAACCCACGTCTCCTGCACTGCGAGGTGGATATCTTTACCACTGAGCCATCAGGGAAGCCCTGTACAGGAGTTTGTGTGATAATTTTAACCATGTTGTGTACTCAAATCTGTCATTGTTCTTGGTCACAAAGAAAGGGTTTTTCTGCTCTGAAGTTATAAAGATGTTACAGGAGATGCCTGTCTGGTAGTTATGTGGGTTTGTCTACTCTTAGGTTTGTGTTACATGGGTTTGTCTACATTTAGGTTTGTTCTCCAGCTGAAACTTTTTTTTTTCCTGGCTGGGCTGCGTGATATATGCTATCTTAGTTCCCACAGGAAGAATCGAACCCATGTCCCCTGTGGTGGAAGCTCGGAGTCTTAGCCACTGAAACTCATGGAAATTCCCTCCAGTTGGAGTTTTCCTGCTTGTGATTTAAAGGAAGATCTGACCTAAGTCGCACTCCCCCAGGCCACAGATAATTGGACAAATGAAACCAGGACCACGTGTTGAATAGTCCACACCCTCCCCCACCTGCTACCAAGACTCTGCTGGCCTCACACAGAATGCATTTCCAGACGAGTCTTTCTCTGATTTTTCTCTGGTTGCTGCTCCTGATGTCGGACACCGATGTAGACATGAAACGACTGTATCAAATGCAGAACCTTTTTAAGAACGGTGGCTGGCGCTGCCAAAAGCCTTTCTCTTGAATCTGTACAAATGCACCGTCCCAACTGTGGGGGGAAGCTGCCCTCTGCACCTTCCTGATCCGTGTGTGTGTGTGTCTTAGTTGCTCAGTCGGGTCCAACTCTTTGCAACTCCACTGACTGCAGCCCGCCAGGCTCCGCTGTCCATGGGATTCTCCAGGCAAGAATACTGGAGTGGGTTGCCCTGCCCTCCTCCAGGAGATCTTCCCGACCCAGGGGTCGAATCCACGTCCCCTGCCTTAGCAGGCGGATTCTTTACCGCTAGCCCCACCCGGGAAGCCCCCAGATGTCCCTGCCAGCAGCCCCCAAATCGTTGCAGTCTCCTGGGTTTTGAGTGTGGTATCCCTCTCACCCCCATTTGCAACATCACAGGACTGTTTGTGGAGGCTTGACCCTTTTCAAAGATACCTCCAGTTTGGTACAAACGGGGAGGCACAGTCAGGACCTTAGGCAGAGGAGTTGGGAGGGGGAAGGAAAAACAGGGAAAAAAATCAAGGCTCAAAATTACCTGTCACTGCTGGTGCTGTTACAGGTGATCGGCGTCTCTAATGAATTCCATACTCATGTCAGACAGGTTTTTTTTTTTTTTTT
>NW_011479535.1:3726-6975 GCF_000754665.1 Bison bison bison | reverse complement strand
TTTTCCTCGTCTGACTACAGCTGTGGGGCACGTTGCCATGGCAACCGCTTTCCTGGCGAGCCTGTCGGTAGCCAGAGGTCTCCGGTGGACCGTCGCCGGGCCCCTCGTACATAATGCCTCGCACATCATCCTCGGCTCCTGAAATGTGTCAGAAAACATTATCGGGAGCGGAAGGCCAGTTCCTGCAGCTCCCCATAAATTTATAGATAATCAGGTCCTTAGCGGCTGCCAAAGGGTGGGATGAGGGGGGCGGCTGCCTGATTAGAGGTCAGCGACCCACGGTGGTTGGTGGGCGGGGGGCAGTGCAGAGAAAAAGTTGCTAAGAGTCCACGCCCCCGTATCCGCAGCTGCATCTCAGCATCTTTGCAGGTGACCCAGTTAACACCCTGTGAGGACAGACCGACTCTGCCAAATTTGCTACATTGAATTGGTTACACATTTGGCCACAGCTAAGGAAACGCCCAACCCGCTCCAGTGCTCTTGCCTGGAGAAGAACCCCATGGACAGAGGAACCCCGCAGGCTGCAGTCCATGGGGTCGCAAAGAGTCAGACACCACTGAGCGACTAGCACACACTTAAAATATTGCACACGCTTCCTGGAGCCTGTTTCTTTCAATCGTTCACTCCGTGTAGGTGGAAGCTTGGATATACAAGGCTTTTAGGATACTCGTGTGATAAAAAGAATATTTGCAATATCTCCTAAGGAAAATGGGTTATTCCATAAAGCTTTGTGGTGAGACACGGAAAAAAAGAAAAGCGAGAGAGAGAAAGAATTCTTTTTAGACAGTCTTCCCCCATATAAATGATGTCTGAAAATAAGAATGGGATTCCCAAATGGCTCAGATGGGAAAGAATCTGTCTGCCATGCAGGAGACTGCAGTTTGATTCCTGGGTCTGGAAGATCCCCTTGAGGAGGGCATGGCAACCCACTCCAGTATTCTTGCCTGGAGAATCCCATGGACAGAGGAGCCTGGCGGGCTGCAGTCCACGGGGTGGCAGAGAGTCAGACACGACTGAAGCGCCTGAGCATGCACGCACAAAATAACTGCATCTGCACATGTACTGAAGCTTTGAATGACTCTCCTCCCCTTAAGCGCGTGTTTTACTAATTCGCACAGATGGATCCATTTTTAAAAAATATTTATTGAAGCATAGTTGATTTCTAATGTTGTGCCGGTTTCCGGTCACAGCAAGGTGATTCATTTATACGTACACATATATACACTCGTTTTTAGATTCTTTTCCCATACAAGTCGCTACAGAGTATTGTGTAAAATTCCTTGTGCTATACAGTGGGTCCTTGTTACTTATCTGTTTTATATATAGTGCTATGTGTGTGTTAATCCCAGTCTTCTAATTTATTGCTCACTCTGTTACCCCCTGGGTAACCATAAATGTGTTTTCTTTTTTTTCCCCTCTTTCTTTTTTTATTTTTTAAACTATGAAAATATGATGACACATTTATAGGAGACTTGGAAAATACAGAACAAAGTTACATATTTTTGTTGTTCAGTTGCTCAATCATGTCCGACTCTTTGCAACCCCACGAACTGCAGCATGCCAGGCTTCCCTGTCCATCACAACTCCCAGAGTTCACTCAAACTCATGCCCATCGAGTCGGTGATGCCATCCGACCATCTATCTCATCCTCTGTCATCCCCTTCTCCTCCTGCCTTCAATCTTCCCCAGCATCAGGGTCTTTTCAAATGACTCAGTTCTTTGCATCCGGTGACCAAAGGATTGGAGCTTCAACTTCAGCATCTGTCCTTCCAATGAATGTTCAGGTTGATTTCCTTTAGGATTGAGTGATTTAAACTCCATGAACAGTATGAAAAGAAGAGGTGATGGTTTCTTTTAAAGGCATGGATCTTATAAAGTACACTTAAAAAAAAAAAGCCAGTATTTGCTTCTCAATATATTCATAATGTCAGAGAAAATTGTATCTGGGACACAGTCGTCTGCAAAATCCAAAAATCAGCATTCCGAAAGAGGGTCACATCCCGATTGGAAGCAGAAGAGAAATCGGAACGGACACTGTCCACCCCTGCGGATCGGCCGCCCTCCCCAATCAGAGGCCCCGAGGGCAGGTCCTCATACTCAGGAAGAGCTGAGGGAAGGAGACGAGGTCTTGGGTGGCAGTGAGGGGCCCGCAGGTGCCAGGTGCCTGCCTTCCAGTGGCGCAGGCTCAGCTGGCTTGCGTGCAAACCCACGGACTGTGAGTGGGGCTCAGGGATGCGACTCCCTTCCCATCCCACCTACAGAAGGCCTGCATGCGTGCTGAGTCGCTCAGTCGTGTGTAACTCTCTGTGACCTCATGGACTGTAGCCCGCCAGGCTCCTCTGTCCCTGGGATTCTCCAGGCAAGAACGCTGGGGCGGGTTGCCATGCCCTCCTCCAGGGCATCTTCCCCACCTAGGGCTTGAACAAGCATCTCTTCCATCTCCTGTATGGCAGGCAGGTTCTTACCCCGAGCACCAGCCACGGAAAGCATAGAGATATGACCCTGTTATCACAGAGGTTTGACTCTCTCCCCCCACCCGCAGTCTCAGAGGCCTCCCCACCTGGCATTCTGCAGACCCTCCGAGCAAGACGGGGTGGGCAGCTAGAGGGAGCAGGAAGGGTCCGCAGGGGCGAGAAGGAGGGATGGAGACCGGAAGGCTCTCGGATGGGTCTGGCGCTCACGGGGGACTCCGGCTGAGTACCCACTGGGGGAGCAGGAGTTGCCTAGGTAGGGGCCCCCATGAGCAGGAGAGATGGCCCCGGAGCGTCTGACCGGCAGCGCGCCGCAGCCGCTCAGAAACGCGGCTGGAGGCGGACTTGGGGCCAAACAGAAACACGTTTTCACATTTTCTCAGCCAAGAAAAAAAAAATGCTGATGTGATAATTATCGCGCAGCAGGCTGTGCAGAGAGCTGGCTTCTTTTTGTCATCGGTCTCCACCTCTGAGTGTCTCCAGCATGGTCTTCCTCGTCGTCTCAGAAGCCCACCGGGACGCCCTCTCTTCCTTTCTCGTGTTTCTCCTCTGGTCCGTCTTCTAGCCCTTTCGCCTCCTTCACCCTGTCCAGGTTTTTGGACCCGCGAGGAGGACCCCGAATGGGTTAGGGCTCATCGCGGGGGGCGGCTCTGCCAGCTGGTGTCCCCTGAGTGTAGATGGAACGACCCCCAGGAGATCTCCGGGGACTGCCGGCGGCGAGAAGAGGTTTGTCACCGGAAGAAAGGCTTCCTTCCAGTCTGCTTTCCGTGGGCGCTAC
>NW_011479535.1:0-571 GCF_000754665.1 Bison bison bison | reverse complement strand
GCCTGCACACCCTTCCTGACCACCCGCCCGCCTCCAGGGGGCTTTCCCCAAGCCCACATACTGGCTTTGGTTTCCACGCTGGGCTGCTGAGGATCCTGGAATGTTATTATTGAGTATTCTCAGCAGGCTTCCTTGGTGGCTCAGATGGTAAAGAATCCACCTGCAATGCAGGAGACCTGGGTTCCATCCCTGGGTTGGGAAGATCCCCTGGAGGAGGGCATGGCCACCCAGTCTACTACTCTTGCCTGGAGAGTGCCAGGGACAGAGGAGCCTGGCAGGCTACAGACCATGGGGTCACCAAGAGTCAGACATGACTGAGGGACTAACACTTTCACTTTTCTCTGCCTAGGCAGCAGGCACAGCTGTGGGTTTTTTCCAATAGTCATGTACAGATGTGAGAGTTGGACCATAAAGAAGTGTGAGTGCTGAAGAATCGATGCCTCTGAACTGTGGTCCTGGAGAAGACTCTTCAGAGTGCCTTGGACTGCAAGGAGATCCAACCAGTCCATCCTAAAGGAAATGAGTCCTGAATATTCATTGGAAGGACTGATGCTGAAGCTGAAGCTCCAAT
>NW_011479534.1:9472-10781 GCF_000754665.1 Bison bison bison | reverse complement strand
TTCAGCATATTCACTTTGACCAAAGGGATATCAAGTAAAAATAAAGCAAGATATATGAACATCAGACTTAGTTAATATTTCCTGAAGTAGATAAGAAAAATAAAATTAATAGAAATAAATTTTAGAAGAAAATGTGAACATTATCATCTGCTGTATGTCATATAAATAGCATTTAACTGTAGCCATTCTATAAAACATTCAAATTTAAAATATATTTTTAGTGTCTGCTTGCTGAACACACCTATTATAATGCTTCTGCTCCAAAAAATGAAAAAAAAATTATCATTTTTTTGGCTAACAGAAATATATTTAAACTATTGAATGTTAGACTTTTCATTTCACTCACAAAGAAAAATATACAAATGAATATCTAAATAATGCAAGCCAACTTTTGACTTTACGTATTATTATCCTCTAATGTTTCTTAAGATGTATTATGAGTTACATTATATTCATAAAGTATACATTACTAAAAGCATTCAGAAAACACATAGTCTCAAAATTAAGATAACTCTTCCAGCGAAATATAGTCAGTGAAGACATGAGTGATTGAATAAACAAATGAATGAATAGCATTTTTTATTATGCTATGATCGCAAGTTTGTATAATGAATTGAGAACAGAAATACTATTTTGTTTTTAAAAATTTAATGAAAGCTGAAATCCCAGCAAATAGATAGTGCTATTGAAAGAGGAAGGCCTCTTGTTTTTCCGTAAATTCACAATAATATGATCTAAGCATCTATCTTATTTGTACATGGGTTTATAAATTGAGGCACTCTTACTCATATTGCAATATATAGTAATGTTGAGTTGTTAAGTTGTATCTGACTCTTTGTGACCCCATGGACTACAGCACGCCAGGCCTTCGTGTTCCTCACCATCTCCCGGAGTTTGCCCAAGTTCATGTCCATTGAAAAGGTGGAAACATCCAATCATCTCATCCTCTGCTGTCCTTTTCTCCTTCTGATTTCAATCATTCCTAGCATCAGGGTCCTTTCCAATGAGTTGGCTGTTAAATCAGGTGGCCAATGTATTGGAGCTTCAGCTTCAGCATCAGTCCTTCCAATGAGTTATTCAGTGTTGATTTCCCTTAGGATAGACTGATTTGATCTCCTTTCTGCCCAAGAGACTCTCAAGAATCTTCTCCAGCACCAAATTTGAAAAGATCAATTCTTCAGTGTTCAGTCTTCTTTAAGGTCCAACTCTTACATCCATACATGACTACTGGAAAAACTATGGCTTTGATTATATGGACCTTTGTTGGCAAAGTGATGTCTTTGCTTTTTATTGTTTGATAAAGTCATGA
>NW_011479534.1:4706-6796 GCF_000754665.1 Bison bison bison | reverse complement strand
TAGTTACAGTGGAGAATGTATATTATTTCAGAAATAAGGATGGGAAGAAACATCACATTTAATAATCATATTGATCAATGATGATAAGTAAATGATCCCTATCATATATACATTAAGGTTGACATTAAACACAATACATTTATGTATATCACAAGTCAAATTTTGAAGTAAAAATAACTATCAGAGTCAGCCATGGGCAGTAGTAGTCCCCATTTTATACAACAGCAAAGTAGGTTTGGGGAATTTTAAATTTTATGTAAGTTGAGTTTTTTTTTTTCTCCATAAATATTTCTAAGAAAAGTTTCCCAGTATTTAAGTCTCTTTAAAATCTCATATTGTAAGTTATCCTCTCAGTTTCTTTATTCTAAAAACTGACTGGAAGACACAAACTGAAAGGAACCCATGTAAATAACAGTGAAAAAAGAAAACTGAAAAAAAGTGATTCATGAAATGTCAAAGTCAAAATGCTATTTTTACACATTCAGTCTTTAATTAAGTTAAAATATATAATTTTAACTTATAATTGGAAATGTGTTATTAATTCTTGGTGAGACGTGGTATTATTAATCCTGGTGTTATTAATCCTGAGACAGTTAAGCATCTGCCTGCAATGTGGGAGACCTGGCTTCGATCCCTGGGTTGGGCAGATCCCCTAGAGAAGGAAATGGCAACCCACTCCAGTACTCTTGCCTGGAAAATCTCATGGAAAGAGGAGACCAGTAGGCTACAGTTTTCAGTTCAGTTCAGTTCATTTCAGTCGCTCAGTCATGTCCAACTCTTTGCGACCCCATGAATCACAGCATGCCAGGCCTCCCTTTCCATCACTATCTCCTGGAGTTCACTCAAACTCATGTCCATTGAGTCGGTGATGCCATCCAGCCATCTCATCCTCTGTCGTCCCCTTCTCCTCCTGCCTCTAATCCCTCCCAGCATTACAGTCTTTTCCAATGACTCAACTCTTTGCCTGAGGTGGCCAAAGTACTGGAGTTTCAGCTTTAGCATCATTCCTTCCAAAGAAATCCCAGGGCTGATCTCCTTTAGAATGGACTGGTTGGATCTCCTTGCAGTCCAAGGGACTCTCAAGAGGCTTCTCAAACACCACAGTTCAAAAGCATCAATTCTTCGGCTCTCATCTTTCTTCACAGTCCAACTCTCACATCCATACAGGACCACTGGGAAAATCATAGCCTTGACTAGACGGACCTTTGTTGGCAAAGTAATGTTTCTGCTTTTCAATATGCTATCTAGGTTGGTCATAACTTTTCTTCCAAGTAGTGTCTTTTAATTTCATGGCTGAAGTCACCATCTGCAGTGATTTTGGAGCCCCCAAATATAAAGTCTGATACTGTTTCCCCATCTATTTGCCATGAAGTGATGGGACCAGATGCTATGATCTTTGTTTTCTGAATGTTGAGCTTTAAGCCAACTTTTTCACTCTCCTCTTTCACTTTCATCAAGAGGCTTTTCAGTTCCTCTTCACTTTCTGCCATAAGGGTGGTGTCATCTGCATATCATTTTATGGGTTCGTAGAGTCGGACACGGCTGAGCGACTTCACTTTCACTTTACTATTAATGCATTATGTGCATATGTGTGAATATATATCTATACACATGGTATATGTATATGCATACATATGGGGCTTCCTTGGTGGCTCAGATAGTAAAGAAACTGCTTGCAGTGCAGGAAACACAGGTTTGATCCTTGAGTCAAGAAGATCCCCTGAAGAAGAGAATGGCTACCCACTCCAGTATTCTTGCATGGAGAATTCCAGGGACAGAAGAGCCTGGTGGGCTGTAGTCCATGGGATTTCAAAGAGTTGGACATGATTGAGTGACTAACACCTTCCCGTTTTTTCATACATATATATGGGCTTCCATGGTGGCTCAGTAGTAAAGAACCCACCTGCCAATGCAAGAGATGTGGGTTTGATTCCTGGATTGGGAAGATCCCCTGGAGAAGATAATGGCAACCCTCTCCAGTATTCTTGCCTGGGAAATCCCATGGACAGAGGAGCTTGATGGGCTACAGACTATAGGGTAGCAAAAAGTTGGATGTAAGTTAGTAAATCAACAACTATATATATATATAT
>NW_011479534.1:539-1132 GCF_000754665.1 Bison bison bison | reverse complement strand
AGCTTGAAAAATGAAACCTATCTATGAAATATTATCATTAGGATATGAAAATCTTAATAAAAAACAAAATAAACTTTGCTTAATACTAAAAAAAAAAAAAAAAAGAAGAAGAAGAAGAAGAAAAAAAGACATTTAGAAACCAATATAATAAGAATTCCAGGGCTTCCTTGTGGCTCAGTGGTAAAGAATCTGTCTGCCAATGCAGGGGACACAAACTGGTTCCCTGATCCATGAAAATCCCACATACCATGAGGCAACTAAGTCCATGCACCACGACTACAGAGACTGCGCTCCAGATCCTAGGAGCCACAGCTACTAAAGCCCTGGCACCTTGGCGTGTGTTTTCTGCAACAAGAGAAGTCACTATAATGAGAAGCCTGTGCACCACAACTAGAGGGTAACCCCTGCTTCCATAACTAGAGGAAAGTCCTCACAGCAGTGAAGACCAAGCATAGACAAAAATAAATAAATTTAAAAATTAATAATAATTTAACAATTCATAATTTCTGTCCAGGTTTCTTAGACCTCCATCCTTACTAGGTCAAAATTGTTTGTTGACTCAAATAATTGAATGAACTTTAGAACAATGTGGT
>NW_011479534.1:0-439 GCF_000754665.1 Bison bison bison | reverse complement strand
TGTTCTTGCCCGGAGAATCCCAGGGACAGGGGAGCCTGGTGGGCTGCCGTCTATGGGGTCGCACAGAGTTGGACCCGACTGAAGGGACTTAGCAGTAGCAGCAGCATAAATAATACTGCAGGCAACATGTATATCAACAAAAAGTGACAACAGAATGGTCATGAAAAAAGTTTAAATTTATATTTTTAAAATACATTTTAGTGGAATATTATTAATGATAACTATCTGAAAAGTTAATAATAAGACAGGCATGATGAAGATTTGCATGATTAAAAAAAGAACGATGATAACAAAGATGAAGGCCATAACTGAGTCCTTAATAGTTGCTAAGTCCCATATAAAGACCATTATATAAAGATATCCGTTATATTACACTATGACAACCACCATCCTTCATTCCCAAAGAGACTTATTTTTATTCATAATTAAAAGTTGCTGC
>NW_011479533.1:77877-78919 GCF_000754665.1 Bison bison bison | reverse complement strand
AGTGTTGGTACTTAAAAAATTTCAAGTAGAATCCAAGATACTAAAATGTTTCTATAACCTTTGGAGTTTTGGTACCAATTACATGAAACTGTGTTCTCATTTGCTGCCCTTGATGTCATAATTTAAAGTGTCTATATTCCAGCTAGGCTATAAATACTTTTATAAAAAGGACTGACATTTTATAGTATTTTATTTCACTTTTCTAAATTTGATTAGTTTTAATGTATGTTACCTTTTTCCTGATTGGATGTATTCTATTACCTATCAGCTCTTTTAGAAGTTTGCTTTCTTTGACCTTGAATCCAATAATCCTAGTTCATGGAACTCTTTTTAAAATAAATTTAAATAACTCTATTCACTTGTGACTACTTCTTTAAATTGGAGAATCTTTTAAAATATTTAAAAATATATGGATTATTTTATGAGCATTCCTAGCATTTGATATGCTTGGAGAATTGTCCAATTTAGATGATTACTTACTTATCTGAAAGTATTTTTAGTGTTGTCATATTGTTTGTATCTATACTTATGTCTGCATATCTAGATCTGTGTGTCTGTCTTTAACTCTTTGCTTTCAGAGGGAAGACACTAGATCTGCACTCTGCGATTACAGTTGAGACGTTGTAGCTTTTAAAATTTAAGTCAATTTAGATTAAATTAAAAGTTATTATACCCAGTTGTATTTGCCATGTTTCAAGCGCTCAATAAACAAACACATGTGGCTAGTGGGATGCAGATACAAACTCTGTCCATTCTTGCTGAAAGTTCTATTGAACAATGCTCCTCAGAGTGTGCATTTATCTATTATATGCTTCCCACCTGTACTCCAATATTAAAATCTGGAATATTTGTTTAAATGCCTATAAATCTAAAAGCTTTACAAAACAGTCTGATGTATAAAAACCTGCTGCCACAAACTCAAGTGAAATCTTTGTATAAGGCGACTATTAAATCATAGAAGTATTGCTCTCATTATATGTTTAATATATTATAGCTTGTTTTTTCTGCAGATGCTTTCAGGACATATAACATTGTTATAGCT
>NW_011479533.1:77334-77461 GCF_000754665.1 Bison bison bison | reverse complement strand
CAAGTAGCAAGCTAGAACCTTCCATGGTTGTGCACATGCTTTTGTAAACAATTCAGTAATGTCTTTGTGAAACTGACTTTCAAGATAACCCAGAAGTTTCACCTGCTAATTGGTATGGGATCCTGGG
>NW_011479533.1:72437-76198 GCF_000754665.1 Bison bison bison | reverse complement strand
CTTAGTCACTCATTCGTGTCTGACTCTTTGTGACTCCATGGACTGTAGCCTACCAGGCTCCCCTGTCCCTATAAAGCTATTTCCAAACAAGGTTATTTTTTTAAGAATATGTTTATAAGAATATAAAAATCAAATGTCACAAATGTTTTTGTTAGGCATGTCACCTTTTTCCAGTACCTGCCTGCATTCTGAGGCATAAATTCTGTGTTTGAATTATTTTTGCTTTAATTGCCATGTTGGCATTAAAAAATTCGATGATCTTCCTAGGAAATAAATTCATTTTCTCCTTCTAATGGGCCTCATGACTATATTTGGTTAAAAATAAAGGCAAGCAAATATGATAGCTGATGGTTGGGTTAACAAGTTAAAGAATATATAGAAGAAGCAAAAAACAAAAAATATAGTTGTTTAGATACATGTTTGCTGGGCAGTTTAACTGATGAGTTTGACAACAGCATATTCATATTACATAAAATTATATGATCTAAAAATATCCTTATACTGTTATATAATTTCCCCCTGGTAACTGCATTATCACTTTTTTCATTTTTATAAACTGATATAAAATCTATACTTTTACATGGTCTCTACTTTAAATGGCCTTGGTTCATAATCAAATATAAAGCAGACCTTAACTCAGATTATCTGATAGTAGTATACACTGAATTACTCAAAAAATAGAACCCACCTGCCAATGCAGGAGACTTAAGAGATGCAAGTTTGATCCCTGGGTCAGGAAGATCCCCTGGAGGAGGGCATGGCAACCCACTCCAGTATTCTTGCCTGGAGAATTCCACAGACAGAGGAGCCTGTCAGGCTACAGTTCATAGGGTCACGCAGAGTCACACACTACTGAAGCAACTGAACACAATGCACGGGTTAAAATGATCCTATGATTAGTGATAACATAGTTTTCTAGATTATTGCCCTCATAGCTCAAAATTTTGGAAGCATGAAGAAAAATCATGATCTATACTAGGTCTTTAATAAATATTAATTGGCCGATTAAATTCTATTTAGCAAAGCAAAATTAAGGCAGTAATTGAGATAACGACATTGGTAATTTCAGTCAGAAAATAACACTTCTGAAGGAAAATTCTAATTTCTGTACAATGCAAAGAGCAGTAAGGGATGGGGGTGTGATTTGAGACATTCCTCATTGGATGACTATATTGACCAAATTTTAAGCTTCTCATGTGTTCTGTTAATGACTATTTGGTGTAAGTGATACATAATTAATTTCAGATTTGAGCTATAAATAGAGCATAGATAGTTCTACTTTGCTCCATTCAATCAAACAATTTACATAATTACTAAAAAGTACACTCAAAGATTCTAACTTATCATTTTGTTATTGCTTAGTGTTTATTTTAAGCAATTGTGCAAGTTGTGAGTTAAGCCAGACATGCAGTAAGTGCTTGGAGTACCTCTCTAGGTATATTTCAGAGGAACCCCCAATCCTAAATTGCAGCTGCTTCACCAACATAGAACCAAATGCTAGAGTATACTGATGTGGTTCATGAAGTTGAAAGACACACTGAAGTTTCTCTAAACCAGATTTCTCAACAGTTACCTCAGTAAAGCTCTTAAATTTGCAAGTTAAGAATTTCCTTTCTCAAGTGTGACTATGGAGTGTAATAAAATTCATAACCATATAAAACACATCCTTGTTTTTATTTATAGAAAGGAAAAAGAAAGCTGAATCATGGTACTTCATTTATGATCCCATGTAAATATCTATTTCTTTAACCATATATCTTGTCCTTAAAAATTAAGATAAAGGCAGATCATTCTTATATGATGTTATAACTATATCCAAGTAATACTAATATATATACGTTAAATGTTTGATTCCCCATGATAGCAACACCTAACATATATTCATAATTTAAAATACGTATGGAGATAAGCATAAATATAGCTATTATATTTTAAAGAAAGCATTCCATAACTATATATGTGTGTGTACACACACATAGGAAACTGAATTTTTAAATAAAATAATTTATCATCAGATTAGAGCATGTTTAAAGTATCTAAAATGATTTTGGAACTCTCTTACCTTCAGAATGAAACTCTAAGACTTGCAAAAAAAGATTCCTCAATGCTTATAGTTTACATCAGTTTTGACCCCAAATGGTATATTTCCAAACATATTTCCAAATCAGTTTTGGCCATTTCTAAGTATCTACTGAAAGCATGAAGTTTTAGTACCGCTTAAGAAATGCAAAAGAAAAAGTATCTGTTAGTCCTGAAGGCATTTGCCAAATCAATTTAAGAAAGGCGCTGAGAAACAGAGTGAGGTAGTGTCTCAAAATGGTTAAAAATACAGAGATTATTACCATGATGCCAATATTGAAGAAACTGCTTTCATTTGATGTTGCAAAGTTGTGCTAAAAATCAATTGTATGTCCTGAAAACACTGTTTCTCATAACACATGTTTAGTTTTGCAGGGTTAAATAGAAGTTATGATCAATTAGAAGATAATTTTCATTTTGGCTGCATCTTATCAAATGCCAAGTGTTATAAGCAGAATATTATAATACAGTTGCTATTAAATATTTTAAGTTTTAATATCAACTATATTATGAATTTTTAAGTAGAATGATGTATACTTGAATAATATGCAGGAATTCAGTAAGAGATTCTTATTCATTCATTTGCGACCTTTTTTTAAATCAAAAGTTTGCATAAATTATTTGTATACATAAAAGCTATACATGAACATTTTCCTCTTAAGTGTATCAGTTCTTTTAGAAGACTATAAAGGATCTTCACGCTCAGAATGGACTCAAAATGGAGGCTACAGTGATACTAAAAGGGAGAATGTTATATAAAATGTTAATTTCTGGGATTTTGACATGGAATTTTGATATAACTGATTTATCTATTTAACTGTTTCTTTTAATTAACATTGAATTTATTGCTCCTGTATCAAAATCAGTTGATCAGATAAGTATGGGGGATAGTGTTTTAGTGTTGAATGGTGGAGAGCTCTTCATCTTGTTGGAGAAATTTTTCACAGATAGAATCTTTATGAAGTTTATTGTCACTATATAAGATTAGTATCATAGCCCTAGTCTGTATAAATTATTCACATCCTAGAACTTTAATGAGAGTAAGTGGGAGATGAAATTGGGTACCTAGTGATCTACTTATGTTTCCTGTAATTGTGATATTCTGAGAAGGGGAATTTCCAGATTTTTATTTATTTAAATTAAAACAATATACAATATGGACCCTCTTTAATGTTTATTTTTATATTAATTTAAATACAAAATGATATAAACTAATTAAAATTTTAGAAAATTTTAGCTATTAAATATCAAGTATATTGCTATCATATCAGTAATATAGATTATTAATAAACACAGGTTTCAAATATTTTATTTTGAACAGCTTTTTAACTCATTTGCATAACTTTAGAGCAAAAGCTTTTCATTGTTTGAATGAGATTATGGGACTTCAGGACAGTCTAGAACAGTTTTATGCCTAAAAATATGCTTACTTCATTTTTATCTGTTTAGCATTAGACTTCATTTTTAATTCTTTTTGTAAAATAATGTTCTTGCATCAAATATTTAGTCTCCTTTTCAGTCAGATATAACAAAAAAAGACCCTGGTTTTGATAAATTATTTTCCTTTATTAATATTGAAATACTAAATTGAATTGACATTACCAAAATGTTGCATCAAAACATTCATTTAAAAACTTAAAATGGTTTTACTACAATTTCCAGAGGAGATCCTATAATTATCT
>NW_011479533.1:63445-72337 GCF_000754665.1 Bison bison bison | reverse complement strand
ATAATTATCTAATAGGGTTAGTAATGTTTTCTACATTAAATTGTGCTTCACTTTCAATTTCTAATTGTAGTTTTCTATGTGTTAATTAAGAGCCTGAAGACAATCACATTAAGGAAATGTTTAAATAAAAGTAGTAATTATTAGTATATTAGACTAAAAGAACATTTCAAAGCCATCATCCCATGAGTGTTAGATTATAGTGTTTAAGGTAAAACCTAATAGTAAGTCTGCTAAGTATCATAATTACACAGACAAGGGCTCCTCTTATCCATAATATTAAGTATGGAACTGTATTTTTAGTATTTTGGTTTATAGTTCATTAAATACTTTAAAATGAATGATGTCATTTGAATTTGGGCAAAACTTTGTCAGATGGGTAAGGGCAAGCATTAGGTCAGTTTGACTCACCTCAAAGGCAAACCTCTCATTATCTTTTCACATCACTGTGAAGTATTTTCAGAGGCAATAACTATTCTAATTGTATATTTTAATGGAAAGTGATTTTGTAGCTGCTCTGTATATCAATGGGGCATGGAAATGGTACTGTTTGCAGCGGTCCAGCCCCTCCATCATGAATGAGTAGCTTTCCACTGTTGTACTCATTTCCTCTTCTCTTATTCTTTCCTGAGTTCTGGGCAGCTTGATTTATGTTTCCTGTTTTTCCACGTTACACTTGGGATAATGGTCTACACAGAGTTCACAGTCAATAAATGTTGTTAATTGACAGGCACATTTTTCTTTGTTTAACTTTAATCTCCAAAGGAAGAGACTCAGTTCCTGGTATGTGTGTCTCTGTGTGTCTCTGTGTGTCTGTGAGTGTAGTGTGTGAAGGGAGGAAATTAAAGAGGTCACTGTTGTGGAAAATTAGTTACAAAAGCAAATATGAGTAGAGATCTGACTTTTTTCTTCTGAAAAAGGAAAATTAGGGTAAAACCTAATAGTCTGCTAAATATCATAATTACACAGACAAGGGCTCCTCTTATCCATAATATTAAGTATGGAACTGTATTTTTAGTATTTTGGTTTATAGTTCATTAAATACTTTAAAATGTAAATACTTTAAAATGTAAATACTTTAAATACTTTTACCTTATTTTTCAGTGCTGTTTAGAAAAAGAAAAAAATGAAAAAAGTTATATTTGTAAATTTATATATTAGAGTTATTAGGGGCATGAATTTTATGCACAACCTATTTTTTAAAGCTATTATTTTTTAAAACAAGATGATGTGGCAGTTGTATAAAAGTTAGCGTCATCAGAAAACACCCTAGAATTAGTCTATAATACCCAGACCTTATTTTCATGGACTCTGATTAAGTTTCAATTACATTTTAGGCTGTTATATTAAATGCCAAATGGATTTGTAATGACCCTCACTTAATATGCAACAAAAACAGGAGACTATTAGCAACTTTACTTTAAGTTTTCACTCCAAATATTCTTCTAACTCAAGAGCTCTGAAAACACAGGTTTTGTATTATTCTACCCTGGCTTCATGGCTAATGATGAATATACTTGATGAGGAATACTTCACTTTAAGTGGCAGTTTTGAAGTACTTGCATGGAAGGTGGTGCACAATTAAAATTATTCTAACAGTCTGTTATGCACTGTATACAAGTAATAAAATTAATGGATGCACTTCAAGTAATGATCCATTTCCTCTGGGTGCAATATATTTATTCATAGACTATTTCAGGGGTTGTTTAGAATATGAAATGTGAATGGATTATGATCCATTATCCCTGAGATTCTAATGTGCTACTATGAAATGGTTTCCATAAGTATTGTTCATAACGCCTGGTGAGTTAATGTTTGTGTTCTTAAGTAGCTAAGAAAAAATTAAAAAAAACCAGATGCTCAAACAGTTGATACTTAAAACTTTGCAGGTATCTGCACTTATAAACTTTCTTGAAACTGAAAATTTTTCAGTTAAGAAGCATAATTCTATGAAATGCACATAAAAAATATAAAATTATTCACATGGGAGTATTTGCTGGGGAAACAGTACCTTTATTTATTCTGAAAAGTTTTAAGGGACTTTTTCATAATCTCATTACTACTAGTAGATAATAGATGGCCAATTAATTCATGAAGTTGAAGTAATAACGTTTCCAATTTTAGTTGATCCCTCCTCCAAGGGATCAAATTCGAAGGAAAAGAGAATGCCTGGGTCTCTGTATTTGGCTTTTCGCATCTGCGACTATTGCTCCCCTAGTGTTTGTATTTGTATGAAGTAGGCTATTGATTTGGTGTTGGGCAATTTCACAGGTAGTGTGTTTATTTTGTACCTACTCTAAGCTGAGAATTCTATCAGATACTTCCAGTGGAGACATTTTTCTTAGGAGATTTTATAGTTTAGAAAGACAGGATATACTGTAGTTGAGCAGGAAGCATATTCGTATATGAATTAATACTGTATTTCCATATAAAGCCTTAATAATAAAATGTCTGATTATCTGCAGTCAAAATCATATATTATTCAGTGACATGTAGAAATTTCTGTTTTTAACTTTTGGCATGGCTATACTTTGTAACTTGAATTTCAAATGATTATAAATGTATGACCGATTATTCCAAGATTCCCTAATAAGCTCTTATGTATTCATTGCTGATTGATATGATTTCTTATAAAATGTATAAATATACTTTATTCCATATTAGTGCCATATTATATAAAATTACTACTATCTTTAAAAAATATTTATTATTTTTCACAAATGATCTTTTTTAATCATTAAAAACTCCTCCTGTCCCTAATTTCACCATTTGAAAGATATGATCTCTTTTCCTTATTTCCTATAGGTTCTTTTTTCATTTCTTTATATTAACATTGACTAATATTTATTGGTTGCCTGGTATATGTCATGTTTGGTGTAACGATTCACACATGTTAACTCAGAACCCTGATAGGTGTTCTATGAAGTCAGTTGTATTTTTTTTTATTTTTATTTTATATTGGAGTATAGTTGATTAACAGTGTTGTGTTACTTTCAGGTACACAGCAGAGTGATTCGGTTGTATATATACATGTGTCTATTTTTTTTCCAGATTCTTTTCCCATTTAGAGTACTACAGAGTATTGAGCAGAGTTCCCTGTGCTATACAGTAGGTCCTTGTCCGTTAACTATTTTATATATAGTAGTGTGTACATGTCAATCCTCATTCCATGGATGAAAAAAGTAAAGTCCAATATGAGTACTTAGCAGAACCAAGTTCACTCATTTAGTAAAGGGAGAGGTCAGATTTGAACTCAGGTGTGCCTAATACCAGAGCTCTTACTGTGAACTTTTGCCTGCCTTTACCATTTATCCTCGTAAGAGATCCTTCTTGTACATGTTGTTATACTTTCATTCCCTTTATTCAGTTATAAAAGTCAGTATGCTTATTAGTGGAGAGTACTGTAGATTTCAAAGTGGAATGGTACTCAATTCACTTTTCCCATTTATATTAATTTCTTTTGAAGCAATGTTTAGCATTTGGACATATTTTAGGCATGACATTGAACTGATAATTTCAGGTAATGATCAAGGACTCATTAAATTCTATCTCTGGATTTTATTAGGTGCCATGGAACTTACTGATACTGCATTATAATTTGATTTGTATTTTGCTGATTAAATTAACATGTATTATTCATATGAAAATTAATTTATTATTTTTTTCCAATTGCTTAGGGGTTTTCATATGGTTGACCTCAGGAACATTGAGATAATATTTTCTGTATTCCCTTATCATTTGGACTAATGCTAAATAAATTCACTGCAGCATCATTCCATCAGTACTTTTAATTTACTTTAGCACCTCTTGTTTGTCTATCATGGACTTGAAATACCAAGGACTCCCTTCTTCTAAGTGCTTATTCACATTTAATATATGCTGAAAATATTTCTCCTAAACATCTGCTCCTTTAGATCCATGGCACATTTTTGAGTCGTTTTCTAACATAATTTACAGTTTCTACCCTGTGTATTTTTAAATTACTCCATTTCATTTTCCAGCAATATTATCAGCACTTTATCATAGTATTTTTTCTCAAAATGAGTGCCTATATGACCGGACATTTGGATTCTTCTCTTATACTTTGCAACAAACATGATTTTATAACTATAGTTTCTTAGTGGCATCCCTCAGAACATATTTTGGTATAATTCTTGGTCACTGCTCAAAACCAAATTATCCCAAGCAGAATATCCCATGAAACATCCAGATGTCTCAATGTCTCAATAAAACCAGTTGCTTCCTTAACTATTACAAGGGTATTAGAGGAATAGTTTGCTCCTGCAAACCACAGGCTGCCTTTTTTAGCTGTATATGTGGAAATGATATTTGTGGTTTGTTTTCTGCAGTGTCATCTTGAATAGTGTCCAACTCTGAAATTAGCGAAACTAGAGCTGTGTTTCAAATGAATTGAGAGATGTGGTTTGGCAGCATAGCATAATTACAACAAAATATAAATCAGAGTATCTGAGCAGAGAAAAGTAGAAGAGAATAAAATAATATAGTTGTTGACTTCAAATCCATGTTTTTTATTCTTTATGAAGAGTGAAAGGGGAGGCATGTACAAGTTAGCAGAACTTCAGGCCTCATATTTGCTAGAGATGGTCTTCAGACTTCTTAATAACTTACTGGTCTTTTAACTGAATCATATTATCAGAAAGTTGTATAAAATGGACATTCATAAAAGAAGATTCTCCTGGACAAGTTGGTCTTCACTAGATCACAATAGCCCCTTAAATACTTTAATCTAGAGGAAGACTCTTACACTGAGCTTATGATCTCTTTTGAGTCTGTGAATATATGTGGGAATAGGAAACATTTGAGTATTCAGTATTTCAGAAATATTAGGAAGTTATCAGTGCTATCATAGCTATGTTTTAATGTCCATATTATATTTAATATTTTTCTTTAGTGTAATTTATTAAAGAAGTTGCTATGTAAACACATTGTGTGTGTAAGAACATTTACATGTTGTGAACTCTACAGAATTAATAATGTGATATTGCTGTACTCTCGTTAGTATGGCATTAGTTACATATCACACTTTGAAAAAAAATTAAATGAGATGAAATTTGCTAAAAGACAACATATTCCGTAAGACATAGTAGGTTTTCTGGAAGGCTAAAGTTGATAATGATATGGTTATGTTTCCATTTTGCCCTTGATAGACTTTTTTCTGCTTGAGTATTTCTGTAGCTCGTTTTCAAATATTCAGATCAACCTCCACATTTGTAAATGATGTGTAAATAATTCAAAAATCTTCTTTATAATTAGAAAGATTTTTTTTCCTAATGCTTGTTTTCTTTCTTTGGACTCATGTTCAGTCTGCTTCTTTCTGGCTTTGTATAGCATAAACAGATAATTAAATTGATTTTTTTTAATACATGTTCACTTTTTACAAAATAGAAGTAGAGTCATGGATGTAGAAAGCAAACTTCTGGTTACCAGAGAATAAGAAGAGGAGAAGGATAATTTGGGAGATTGGAACTGACATATATACACTACTGTATATAAAATAGATAACTAATAAGAACCTGCTGTGTAGTGCAGGGAACTCTACTTAATACTTTATAATGGCCTGTGTGGGAAAAGAATCTATGAGTGGATACATGAATATGTATAACTGATTCAGTTTGCTGTATACCTGAAACTAACACATCACTATAAATCAACTAGATGGCCAATAAAATTTTTTAAAAAGAAATTGGAAATTTACAATTTTATGCCCATATTTTAATTAAAGACATGTATGACACAGTGATCAATAAAGGGATTTTAAACAAAAAATCCAAATAATAACAATTCAACTAATTGTAAATCTTTTTAAAAAGTGAAAATATGTTACTTTTTAGACGTATAGTTTAATAATATACATGATATTTAGCGTTTATTTGGAAATATCCAAAAAGTTATTTGACTGCAATCTTCCATCCCCCCATCATAACTTTGTGCATTTTTTGTTTTTATTTAAATGTATTCTACTCTACTATATCTTATGTATCCTTAGCTAGTACTTTGTTGTATTCATGTTCTTTGATAAAATGCAACTCCAGCAATTTGCAATCAACAATCAGAAATCATATTGATACTTCAGCTTCTTCAATAAATAAATGATTTATTTGAAATCATTCAGATGATGAATAGTTTTAAACTTGAGTCAACATTGGTTTTCAGATAATGTCTTTCAGTTTGTGGCTTCAGTGGATATATATATTTGTTAAATCTGTCTTTCTAGAGGGTGTTAATGCTGACAGTATCAAACAAGCCTCAGAACAACTGAACAGCCGGTGGATCGAGTTCTGCCAATTGCTAAGTGAGAGACTTAACTGGCTGGAGTATCAGAACAACATCATCACTTTCTATAATCAGCTACAACAATTGGAGCAGATGACAACTACTGCAGAAAACTGGTTGAAAACTCAACCCACTACCCCATCAGAGCCAACAGCAGTTAAAAGCCAGTTAAAAAATTGTAAGGTAAGAATCTTTGCTCCTATTTGGAGCATCATAAATAGGACTTTCTTAGAAATTTCCAGAAGAATAGAAGAGTACTTAATGATAAAATTTTCTTCTTATGGGTTTAGTGAAACACAGTAAAGATTAAAATAAAAGTGAAGAAAATAATTTTAAACAGGTAACATATGGATACCTGAGTCCTGCAAGCTTAGTTATACATAATTAAGTGATTTTGTCAGATTGCAGAATGATGAGGCAGTATTGGAATGTGGGAACCACATGTATCCTATGGAAAGTGGAAAATAATTTGGAGCTCTTTCTTTTAACAGTTAAGAGGAAAACCCAGTCATATGTTCAAAATGTGGAATCCACACAAACACACAAGCAGATGATATCCTATATAATCAGATATATGAGGAAAATCTTTTTAAATGGCAGTTATTAAATTTGGAAAACAAGAGGAAGGTCATTTACAAAAATACTTTTTATATGTGCTTGGAATATAGAGGAATCTCAAGGGATAGTACAGTAACCTAGCATCAGAGCTGTTATTATTCTTAAAATAGAAGGGATCAGGGAGAGAGAAGTTACAGAAAGCCTGAAGATGAATTAGATGTCCATTGTAAAGACAGCTTTCAGAGCCAGTCCAAGTGCTAACACAGGAATGGAGCCAGAAAAATAGACACTCTGTTTTACTCTCTTTCTTGCCTCCAGAATCTGAACAGGACTCCCCATCAACTAAAATTAATCAGAAGTCAGAGGACAAAAAGCGGTAGTCTATAACTGTCATTCTCCTGGGCTACAGGAGAAGGTTGGCTGTGTATCTAGTAGGGTAAACAAGATACAACACACACAAAAGGGCTGCGAAAGAGACTAATAGAGTATTCTGCATGTGTAAGAAAACAGATATATCAGTAGAAACAACGTGAACTTTTTGCATAAGTAGTTACTACAAAATGTTAGTTTGCATAGTTAAAAACTTTTCAAGGGAAGTGGGAAGTTGCTTACAGGATAGATGAAAAGGTTTCCAGGAGGAACTTTAAGGGTAGACTGAGATGACTGGGTTTAATGTTAAAAGCAGTAAATGAGGGTTAATCTGCATACTTTGGAAATAATGGTTTAAATAATGGGAAACTGAAGATGGAGAGATGACATGGTTGGTTTGGAGGCTATTGAACCCAGAGTGATGGGAAATTCAAAGTTATTTTGAAGGGGAAGTCAAATGAAGGATTTGATGATGATTCTTCACATGATGAAACTACAGCTTTACTAGGAAGTAAATAAATTTAGCAAATACATTTGTGGATAAAGAATACCATATAGTGAGGCATTTATTTTATTAGTGTAATATGTAAGTATAGGGAATTTCTTTTCCCTATAATTCTAGATACATTTTGCTATTAAAGAATAGAATCCATGACTTTGTTCTGTGAATTAGTGGAATATTTCACCTATATCATTTCTTGCAATAAAAAAATCTGATGATACTTATTTAACCTGTTTCTTGAGATTCAAATATAAATATTAATTACATCTTCAAACTGCATTCATCCGTAAAATGCATATTCAGTGTCTCTAATGTGGCCAAGAATGATATTAAGTGTTTTAACTGATTCGGGCTGCCATAACAAATACCGTAGACTGGGTGGCTTAAACAAAGAAATTTATTTTCTCACAGTTCTAGAGGCTGAAAATCCTAGATGAATGTCTGGCAAGGTTCAAATTCTGGTGAGAACTCTGTTTCTGGCTTGCAGACAGCTGCCTTCTCACCACGTTCTCACCTGGTCTTCTCTTGGCACATGTGCATGGAAGGAGAAAGATCTCTCTCTCCTTGTAAGGCCACTGGTCCTGTCAGATAAAAACTCTGTGTTTAAGACCTTATTTAACCTTAATTACTTACTAAAAACCTCATATCCAATTATAGCCACCTTGTGAGGTTAGAGTTTCAGCATGTAAATTTGGGGGAGCATCATCCAGTCCACAGATTCTCCCTGTACCCCCTATTTAGGTCCTTGTCACATACCACGAGCCCCCAAAGTCCAGAAGTCATAACTCATTCCACCATCAACTCTAAAGTCCCAAATCTCTTCATCATTTAAATCAGATATGGATGAGACTCAACATATCCCGAGATAAAATGCCCCTCCAGCTGTGGACCATTAAAACCAGGACAACATATGTGTTTTCAAAATATGATGGTGGGACAGGCATAGGGAAAGGCATTCCCATTCCCAAAGGAGTAAAAATAGGGAAGAAAGAAGGGATGATAGATCCTGCTGCTGCTGCTAAGTCACTTCATTCGTGTCCGACTCTGTGTGACCCCATAGACGGCAGCCACCAGGCTCCGCCGTCCCTGGGATTCTCCAGGCAAGAACACTGAAGTGGGTTGCCATTTCCTTCTCCAATGCATGAAAGTGAAAAGTGAACATGAAGTTGCTC
>NW_011479533.1:61874-63345 GCF_000754665.1 Bison bison bison | reverse complement strand
TGCCATTGCCTTCTCGATAGATCCTAATCAAGTCCAAAATTTAGCAAGGCCGATTCCATTGGATTTAAGGTTTGAGAATAATCTTCTCTGGCTTGATGCCCTTCCTTCCAATCCTGCTGGGGTGATAGTTCTACTTTAGGACCTACTGGAGTGGCAGGCACTTAAGTTTTGGGAAGGTCAGCGTGAGCATTCATTGATCCTACCCTCATAACATTGTCGTAGAGTAAATGAGAAGACATTAAGTAAATGATTAAATAAACAGATATAAAATTACCACTGGGACAAACGTTTTAAACAGAGTTCTGGGAGAATATCTAACATGGAAAACCTGACCTTGATAGAGCCACTGAGGGCAGCTTTCTTGAGGCAGGTACATTTGAGTTGAAATTAGGAGAACAGCAGGGAAGGAGGCTTCAGGCAGAATAAACATGGTGGGAGGGAGCAATAATGACCAAAGAACTGAAATAAGGCCGATGTGAATACTGAGCATAAAAAGGCAAAAATGCAAGCATATGGTAGCTCAGACAGTAAAGAATCTGCCTGCAATGCAGGAGGCTGGGGTTCGATCCCTGAGTCAAACCAGGGATCGAAAGGAAATGGCAACCCACTCCAGTATTCTTGCTTGGAGAATCTCATGGACAGAAGAGCCTGGCTTAACAGCTAACACTTTTCAATTTTCACATAGGAGACAAAGCAATGATTCTTAGGGCACACTAGGGCCTTGGTCTCTTTCTGAGGAGAGAATGGAGATCACCGGGAGCTATTCTCTCAGGGTTAGAGAAATCATCCTAAGTGAAATTAATTCTTTTTTTTTTTCTGCATTCAGTCACAAAATTCCAAATTCTGATTATACGATTCCATCCCTTTTATTACCCTTACTCTTTCTCTCTTCCCCACTGGTTTCCATTAATTTGAGGTATCACCTTAGGTAGACTGTTTAGCAGGACAGCCCAAGATCATTCACACAACAGGTAAAATTGTACTATTTCGTTGTGATTAGTGATAGGTAAATAGATTAGCCCTTCCTATTTGTCAGTGTAGTCTATTATTTGGAGATGTTTTTTAGGAGTAGGGTGCAGATTTAACTCTGAATCTAATATTTACCAGAACTGTTCTTGATATGTTGAGGGTTAGGGGAGCAACTTTAGGAATTGGAAGAAATCCATGAACATTTCATGAGAAAAATACAGTTTTTCCAGGGTAAACATACAATTTTAAAGGATAAACAAACTCAGAGAACATGCCTTACTATGGAGGACCAACCATGCTCAGGCCTTTTTATGGAAATGAGTAATTGTTATCATTGTTAACATCTTTTAAATGTTAAATATTTGAGGTCAGAATGATATTTCCTTTAATTTACTCTGAGAACTTTAAGGTCCCAGCTGAACATTTGCCCAAATGTTTTATTAGTTTCAAAGTCCCCTTTGTTTTGCAGAATATACTTTGCTATACTGTAGGCTCCTTATAT
>NW_011479533.1:61302-61774 GCF_000754665.1 Bison bison bison | reverse complement strand
GCTCCTTATATAGCCCCCTAAACAGGGAGAATGACGGCCTTCCATCTGGCCAAATGTAAATCGGGTTATTAAATGTTTCACAGCAGATGTCAACGGTACCATTTGCAAGTCTAGCGTACAAAGTGAATGTCTGTAATTCTATGATCCAAACCACAGAGTATTACCTTTTGCCTCTTTCTTATTCTTTGTCTATGAATATACACCTACCTTTTCGCACTTGATCAAGAGGCTTTATATTTGAATGGGAGAGATGGGGGTCATCTCCTCATTTATTTAAATGTCTTTCATTTTCACCTACCAGAATTTGATAGAGATTAACCTACCTGAATCAACTCATACTGATATAACCACATACCAAAATTTCTGTGAAAGTTATCTTTATATCTTCTCAAAATAGATAAAATTATCTATGTGATAAATTTATCTCATTTATTCATAGGACAAATGTTACTTTCTCTAAAAGAGTATGCAT
>NW_011479533.1:60368-61134 GCF_000754665.1 Bison bison bison | reverse complement strand
TCTCTCCTGGAGAATTCCATGGACTGTATAGTCCATGGGGTCGCAAAGAGTCGGACACAACTGAGTGACTTTCATTTTCAGTTGGCTTGTGATCCAATTTTTGAATTTTAATTATCCTGTTTTTTATATTTTGAATGGTAAATGATCCTTAAGTACTATTTCTAGAGGTAGCATAGTTATGATTTCTAAGTGAACAATCATGGTAACAATACTTTAAAAAAGAACATATTGTGATTTCTTTGAGTTCAAATTATATATATATATCAGATACTTATGAACTGCAACTTCATTGGAGACTAAAGAGTTTGAAAACATTTATATCAAGAACAGCACTATTCCGAAGAAATCGAATGCAGGCCACAAATGTGAACTACATGTGTAATTTTAAATGCTCTAGAAATGACATTGAAATAGGAAAAAAATAGGTAAGTCAGTGAATTTCAATAATATATTTACCCTGATATATCAAAATACCATTTTAAGATTTAATAATTATTTAAATCTACGTGAGTTTGTACTTTCATACCAACTCTGAAATCTGGTGTATGTTTTACAATGACTGCTAAGTCGCTTCAGTTGTGTCCGACTCTGTGTGACCCCAGAGATGGCAGCGCACCAGGCTCCCCCGTCCCTGGGATTCTCCAGGCAAGAACACTGGAGTGGGTTGCCATTTCCTTCTCCAATGCATGAAAGTGAGAAGTGAAAGTGCAGTCGCTCAGTCGCATCCGACTCTTAGCAACCCCATGGACTGCAGCCTACCAGGCTC
>NW_011479533.1:59287-59867 GCF_000754665.1 Bison bison bison | reverse complement strand
ACAAGAGTAAAACAGAGCAAAGAGTCCCTCTAATTAAAATGATAGCAATTGCCTATTCAAGTCAGAATAAGTAAGACCATACAAAACTTAGATAATTATAAACACAAGTATGTGGGTGTATATATGTATTAGTATGTAAATTACAATTATATGTGTACATATATGATTATATATATTCTACATACATGTATTTAATCTATATAACATTAATATATATGCATATATATGGCTTAATTTAGTGTATATGTGGACATATATAGATATGTATGTATATATATAATTTATATTCTACACAAATGAATTTAGAGAAGAAAATTGTTCATTGGATAAGCTTAGAATTTGAAGCAAAGGTGCACAGTTTTGAGATGAGTGTTGTAAAGGAACATCTGTGTTTGATTTATGAAAAAGATGTAAGGTCATTCATAGTACTTTTCAACTGTATCCATCCATACCTGATGATGATCTAAATGATGTCATTTTGAAATTTAAAAATTGTTGTTTACGATGATACCTGTTGAGTGAAGAGCCAAGGTATTCTCAAATTGATGACGTGTGCTGGAGGCTTGCTTGAGCCATCTTG
>NW_011479533.1:57661-59172 GCF_000754665.1 Bison bison bison | reverse complement strand
TCTTGGATGTTTCTTATCAATTTTTTGATAAGGGCCTTTAACTAAGCTTGCATCACTGCCTTTAAATACTTTACTTTGCAAAACTGTAATGTATGCAAAGTAACAGTGTTATTTAATACTCTAAATTATGGTACAGGATGAAGTCAACCGGCTGTCAGCTCTTCAGCCTCAAATCGAGAGATTAAAAATTCAAAGCATAGCCCTGAAAGAGAAAGGACAAGGGCCAATGTTCCTGGATGCCGACTTTGTGGCCTTTACAAATCATTTTAACCAAGTCTTTGCTGATATGCAGGCCAGAGAGAAAGAGCTACAGACAAGTAAGTAAAAATACTTACCATGACTGACTTGATATTTTTCTAATTAGTTACTTATTATGAAAGAGTAAGTACTGACATGAAAGAATGATTTCCATCAAAGAAACCATGCTCCCTACAAACTGTAGTAACAAGTAATGAAATGCTATTGTAGGAAAATAGATATGTTAGATTTCCATTTCTCTCCCTCCATTATAATTTCATGACTATGAGAAACAAATAAAGCATATGTTGTATATAGGCATAACTTCTCCTTGGCAAGTTGCAAATTTTACAGTCCAATGTTTGGAACATGGAAGGAAATAAAAGATCAGTTGAAGCCCTGTTAGTAGGTTTTCATCAAATCCAGTTTGCTTCATGTACAAGAATATCTAGCTAGGTGTCTTGCTAATACTTCTGTCAATTTATATGAAGATATTATAGCTGTAGCATACATGTGGCAACTGAAACTCAGCCAAGGACAAATTATTCTTTGGGCTGCATTTTACTATTGGATCATTCTGACTATACCGTATCTTCTTTTTTCTCGTTTACTGGTAAAATACAACATAAGAGTGGAGCAGTTATGCAAATACCTACCATATGACTAGCAAATTTTTCAGGATGTCTCTTTTGTCTTTCACCAATTTGCTCTTAGGATATTAATACACAGTCCAAATACCCCTACTCATCAGCCTACTTTTGAAGACAAAATTTCCTTTGACAAGCAGGTTTTTGAGCACTTTTAAGTATCAGCGAAAGGGTTTTTGAGTCACCATATACATATATGCATATGTATATATATGTACACACAAAGGAGTATAGAGTAAAACTAGATTTCAAAGCATTAAGATAAAAATGTTTTTTTAAAGTTATACTTAAAGTTGTTATGAGAAGCACAAGTGAATATATTTGTTTTCGACTGAGACTTTAAATTTGTTGGAACACATGCATTTTTAATTGCTTTCCTTTGTAAATATGCAACAAATTTACCACACAATAACATTTCTAGAATCAGTATAGTGTAATATATGGGCTTTCCTCACTTTCTAATGTTTTTTCCGTTTTATTTCCTGGTGAGATCATGTATTGAAAGATTAATTTTTTTTTTTTCCTTCAAAGTCATTTTTTGATGAGGAGTTTATTTTACTGATAGGGAGTGAAGGAATACAACTTTACAATCATGTCAGCTCCCTCTAGTGGATTTCAGTGTACTTG
>NW_011479533.1:57214-57558 GCF_000754665.1 Bison bison bison | reverse complement strand
ATTTTTGTCTAAATAAAATATTCCCCTTTCCACTGTAGTAATCAAAATATCTCTAGCACTGTGATACAATCATTTGGAAAACTTGTTTTGATTCCTTAATAATCATTAATTAAATATGGATTATATATATTAATTATATGCCATTTATATTTACACAAAACTTATATGTAGTATATGTATTTAATATTATAAATTGTGTATGCAATTTATAGTTGTTTATATAATTTATATACATATTTTATGTAATTTATATATATGTATTATGTACACATATAAAAATGGTGAGTAAAAAATTCACCATGTCAAGTCATATTACAATTAACTTTGTTAACTAATAATTATTT
>NW_011479533.1:53193-56455 GCF_000754665.1 Bison bison bison | reverse complement strand
ATATGATTACATTTATTAGAAATGTCCACACTATGCAGATCTAAAGAGACAGAAATAAATGAACGGTTGCCTAAGGCTAGAAGATTGAAATGGTAGCATTTCCTCCCAAAGCAATTGATAAAGCCTTTTCTAGAAACTGCAAACCAGAAAGATCATTTTCTACCCTAGATGAGTTTGGAAAATAGCAAAAAGTTTGTTAGGGTAATCCATTATTATAACAAAGAAGAAATTAAATGTTCCTTTTAAATGTAAATATGGAAACACAGTTTGAAATATGCTTTGAACTCCTTTCAGTTGTGAGAGATATAATCATGCCAAGGAAATTATTATTTTGTTGTTTTTACCAGCCATTGGGGAAGTGGCAGCATTAATTATAACAAAACAAGTGTTTTCTTATTTTCTAAAACTTTAAAAGTGTGTTCTTTTGTTCTTTAACCCTAGATTGCCGACACAATATTTTTCTTTTCTTAAAAAAAAAAAATGACAAGAACTCATAATATGAGATTTATCTTCCTAACAAACTTTTAAGTGTAAATAAAGTGTTAAGTGTAAATCAGTGTTGTACAGCAGATCTCTAAAATTAACTCTTGCACAGTTGAAACTTTGGGGTTTCCTGGATGGTGTGGTGCTTAAGAATCAACCTGCAATGCAGGAGACACAGGAGATGTGAGTTCGATCCCTGGGTCGGGAAAACCCCCTGGAGTAGGATGTATAATATCATATGTGAAACGAATCACCAGTCCAGGTTCGATGCATGATACAGGATGCTTGGGGTTGGTGCACTGGGATGACCCAGAGGGATGGGATGGGGAGGGAGGTGTGATGGGGTTTCAGGATGGGGAACACGTGTACACCCGTGGTATATTCATGTTGATGTATGGCAAAATCAATACAATATTGTAAAGTAATTAGCCTGCAATTAAAATAAATAAATTTATATTTAAAAAAAGAAACCTATTCCAGTATTCTTGCCTGGAAAATCCCATGGACACTAATTCAATACATAGTTTTGAACACTTGGTGTGTGCCATGAAAATAATGGATACTAGGTATTTAGTGGAGAAAGAGGGAGATTTATGTCTTAATGGAGCTTATAGGAATAAAGATACTGAACAAATGAATATCTAAATTATATTATCATAGATTATAATCACTTAGAAAATATTATTCTGGGGTGATGACATTTGAGTCAAACCCCAAGGATATGCAGGAACCAGCTGTATAGTGAGTTAAAGGAAGGATATTAGGAAAAATGGGAATACACACAAATGTCCCAAAGTAGGGAAGTATTTGGCATGTCCAAGAAGACAGAAATGAGGTCTGGAAGGAGGAAACCAGCAAATCATGGAAAGATTAGGATAAAATCAGAATGGAGTTCATGCAGGCTACCCCCTAGAGGCTCCTATAAAAAGTTCAGGTTATATTTCAGAAGTGTTGAAATGTCTAAAAGAATTTCAATTAAAGAAATTAAGTAATCTGATTCACATTTTTGAAAGATTGAAGAAGGGTCAGAGCAGAAGCAGGTAGGTAGGGAAAAGGTAGGTAGGGGAAATGGTAGCCATACAGGCACCACCTTGGACTGGAGTTGTGATACAGTAGATAAAGGAAAAGTGCAGGCAGCCCTTGAAGTGCTGATCATCTGGGGAGGTGTAGTAGGAAGTACTCTTACCAAAAATTACAGAGAATTACTTTTGCTTCCTATGGAGATAATAGAAAAAAAGTTTAGGATGGCCAGCAAACAGTGCTCCCTGTGGCCATAATTTCAAGCTCTGTTGTTAGTCCCTACTACTCCGTGTTAAGATCAGAGACTGGGAAGGGAAATAAAGGTTGACCTGAGTTAGCTCTTTCAGCTCCAGATCAGAAACTTGACCTTATTTACTTTTATATATAGGAAAGGGATTCTTTTGTTCTGGAAGACAAAATCTGTATCACTTTGCTTTTCAAGTCCAGAAAAGAAAAGAAGAAAAGCTGTTTGTAAATGGTCCTTTTGTTTTCATACTGTTGTCTTTATCAATACCACCAACAGCATGAATAATGGACACATTTATTTAAGCTTAATATGTGCTTCATGCCATGAGATACAGGAATTGCTCCCTGACCTTGAGAATCTTGAGAACATATGCTAAATGCCAATGGAGCATTAAAAATAAAAAATGTTTTGAACACTTATTTAGCAGGAGTTCTTAAAGATAGGTTTGATGAACCAGAAGGGCTAATATTTTAAAAAGTGGAAAAGAAGGAAAATGCAGCAACCCCCTCCACAAACACTTCCCTTATATCATAATAAATATTTCAGTAATATAGAATTTATATTTACCACCATCTTGGTTGGTTGTGCATGCCAAGTTACTTCAGTAGTTCTGACTCTTTGCCATGCTATGGACTGTAGCCCACCAGGCTGTTCTGTCCATGGGATTCTCCAGGTAAGGATACTGGACAGGGTTGCCATGCCTCCTCTGGGGGATCTTCCTGACCCAGGGATCCAACTAGCATCTCTGAAGTCCCCTGCATTGGCAGGCAGAGTCTTTATCACTAGCACCACCTGGGAAGCCCACGGACTTGTTTGGAAAGTTGCGATGGACGTAGAAAGGGAATAATTTGTTCAGCAGGTGATTATTAGAGCACTGATTGTGAAAAGATCCAGATTTCAGTTGATCTACTGGTTGTTGTTCAGTGGCTCAGTCATGTCCAGCTCTTTGCGACCCCACGAACTGCAGCACGCCAGGCTTCCCTGTCCTTTACCATCTCCCTGTGCTTGCTCAAACTCATGCCCATTGAGTCGGTGATGCCATTTAAACATCTCGTCCTCTGTCATCCCCTTTTCCTCCTGCCTTCCATCTTTCCCAGCATCAGGGTTTTTTCTAATGAGTTGGCTCTTCCCATTAGGTGGCCAAAATATTGGAGCTTCAGTATCAGTCCTTCCAATGAATATTCAGGATTGATTTCCTTGAGGATTCACTGGTTTGATTTCCTTGAAGTCTAAGGGACTTGTAAGAGTCTTCTCCAGCACCACAGTTCAAAAGCATCAATTCTTTGGTGCTCAGCTTTCTTTATAGTTCAACTCTCACATCCATGCATGAATACTGGAAAAACCATAGCTTTTACTAAACAGACCTTTGTCAGCAAATGATGTCTCTGCTTTTTAATACACCATTTAAGTTTGTCATAGCTTTTTTCCCAAGGAGCAAGCGTCTTTTAATTTCATGGCTGCAGTCACTGTCTTCAGTGATTTTGAAGCCCAAGAAAACTGCCACTGTTTCTA
>NW_011479533.1:52403-52740 GCF_000754665.1 Bison bison bison | reverse complement strand
GTAGGAAGTGCTGTTGGTTCAGTTAGCTTCTACACATACACACAGAACTCATACAAGTCATCAGTAATTTCTACTTATAAGTGATGGAAACTTTAAATTGCAGTCAATTTCATATTCACAGCAGAAGTGTCAATGTTTTTAAATGATGTCACTCTCCAGACTGCTAATAAATATTCTCTTTCTCTCTCCAAATGGATTACTTTCCCCATCTTCTATGTAAGCACCGCCTAATAGAAATATAAGACATATATGTAATTTAAAATTTCCTAGTAGTCATATTAAGAAACAATTAATTGGACATTTTCTTTGAACAGATACATCCAAATATTATCATTTT
>NW_011479533.1:51672-52303 GCF_000754665.1 Bison bison bison | reverse complement strand
TCCCCATCTATTTGCCATGAAGTGATGGGACCAGGTGCCATGATCTTCGTTTTCTGAATGTTGAGTTTTAAGCCAGCTTTTTTACTCTCCTCTTTCACCTTGATGGAGGCTCGTTAGTTCCTCTTTGCTTTATGCCCTAAGGGTCACGTCATCATAAGGATGGGGATTCATTGGAGACATGGCTTTTAAAAAAATTCTGAGTTGATCTTGGATAAAATCCCTAGAAACCCATATGCTTTGCTCGTGTCAGAACACATCTGGGACCCTTCATGGGAATGAAGTGTGAGCAGCAGGAACTTTTAGCAGAAGGAGTGGCATAAGTACAAAGACTTGACATTAGTGACAGGTTTTGTTTGATAAATAGGGTATTTATGATGATGGGACTTCGGGCTGAAAATTCATTGGATTCCAATCACAAAAGACCTTTGATGTCAAACTAAGTAAATAACTTATATGTTGGTTTTGGAAATTCAAGTTTCCATACTTGTGATGTGTTGTTTTGCTAAGTCTTTTTTTAAAAGTAATTTATTTGTTTTAATTGGAGGCTAATTACTTGACAATACTGTAGTGGTTTTTGCCATACATTGACATGAATCAGCCATGAGTGTACATGTGTTCCCCATCCTGAACC
>NW_011479533.1:48775-51572 GCF_000754665.1 Bison bison bison | reverse complement strand
TGGATATATAATTCTAAGTTTATAGATTCATTAGTTCTATATTCTTTCTCTCCCTTCTATCATTTCTGTGACATTTAAGTACCTTTCTTTTCTCTGAGTAGTTTTGTTTCAACATTTTTTTGGTGGGAGATATAGTTGTGATTCTTTATCAAAAAAGTTCCATATATAACCTACTGTTCTGAGATCCCAGCATTATTGTGATTACTCTGTTTTACAATGTGAAAACAAATCTAAATTTTCAAAGTAGATCTGTTTACCTTGCTTTTCAGTTAGAATTCTTTACCCCTTGACACAGACGTGTGTGTATCAGAAAATACAGTATTTAGTTCCACACATGGCTCTCTTTTTTTTAGTTAATAATGAAATAATCTTGCCTTGTCTGGGCTCTCCTTTGCTCACCTCTCCTTTCTATTCTCTGAAGCCCCACACACTTTTAAGTCAATTGGATAAAGCAGAGGAATTTTTAAACAAAAAATACAGAAGACATTTTTAGATGTCAATTTGATCGTACTTGGTCATCACCATCCTTCACATGACTACACTGATGGACTGGGGATAAATGGGACTTTTTTTAACCTTTCAGGATAGGTAGGGTATACAACATGGCAACCCTTAACGTTTACTTTCCCAATAATCCACAACACATGCTTCCAAAACTACCATCACTTGGATTAACTTTAATTTTGTAGGATATATTTCCTTTGTCATAAAACATTAAGGTATCTGTATTTTTAAATGGCACTTTAGCAAATAGAATTGTGGAAACTGTGGTAAGAATCTTTAAGATGCATGATTTATAAGCAATATATAGCTAAATGTTAAATACCCAGTCAGTTTTTCAAGGGCCTGGGCTGGGCCAAATGATGCCAATAGAACTCTTATGAATTTTTAGGATGGTTGGTTATTAAATTGGATATGCTTATTGTCTTATTGCTTTCAGTAAAGAGCAAGAAGTATCAGTTGAGTTTTAAGCTCTATTTCTATCCATAAAAGATCGGGATTTCTCTTGATGGGGTAGGGCTAGTTCTGCCACCGTATTGGAATCACAAGGGCAGCATCCACACACATCTCACTGACTGGTAGGTAGAGCAGCTTATACTAAGATCGCCCTCAGGTGCAACTAGCTTCTGCACCAGACTGTTTTCTTTCACTTTAATCTGAAACAGAATTAATAATCCTTCATTAGTATTCTCCATTATGTCTAGTTTAAATGAGATCAACTATGTGTTTTATAATCACTGTTAAACCGTGTGGTTTATAATCACTGTTCAGCTGCTACAAGGTAAATCACATTGGCCAATTAATTCATTTTTACATCTAGGAGGCAATCATGAATAAAATATATGTGGCTTTAATTTTATCTTATAAATTAAGAGTCATACATTTTATCTGCAGACCTCGCCTCTAAGTCCTAGATTCATATGTCCCACTACTTCCTTAACCTTTTTTTATCTAGACATCCCAGTAAGTTCCAGAAAGATAAGCTCTTGGTGGGCAGCTATGAAATCAATCACTTCCTTCTTGGTCCCTCTAACATCACAGAAAAGAACCAATACTTGTGGAGTTGCACCATCAGGAGACTCAGAATCATCATTGATATTCCCTGTTCTCCACCCACTCCCTCTCCCATTTCCATGTCTGTGTTTTTTATCTCCTAAATAGCGCTCACATCCAAACTTCATATTTATTATCATAACATAACTCCAAACTACTATGGTTTTTTGCCTGGACCACTAAATTATCTCCCCTATGTTCATTCTTGATACTGAGAAACCTGTATTCTACATTTCAACCAGAATTGTCTTTCTGAAGGAAAATGTAGCCATAACACTTTGTGTGTGTAATATGTTCAATGAATTCCACTTCCTCTGACTTTAAAGGTGTCTCAATGGCCCTGCATAATATGGACATTGCCTGCCTCAAATTACAGCCTCATTCATGCTTCTATTCTTCTTACTCCATATTGCTGTCTCATGTACTGAAGACAGCATAGGCTTTCCTACCTTAGATCTTGTGTATAGAATTCTCCCAGGAGCCCTAGCATAGCTAATTCTTATTCATTCATATCTTTCTTCAAAAGTTAATCCTTATAAGCTCTCAGTCTATATATGATGTTCCTATTATTCACTGTCATAATACTCTATATTTCTCTTTTCTAAAATTAATTACAATTTGATCAAAACTATATTAGAAAAGTATCTGGCTCCATGAGTAAAATCTGAGCCACCATAGAAGCTTCATATGGTAAAGAATTTGCCTGTATTGTGGGAGACCTGGGTTTGATCCCTGGGTCAGGAAGATCCCCTGGAGAAGGGAATGGCTACCCACTCCAGTATTCTGGCCTGGAGAATTCCATGGATTGTATAGTCCATGGGGTCGCAAAGAGTTGGACATGACTGAGCGACTTTGACTTTCACAGAATAGTATCTGGATCCCTGAGTAAAATATGAAATTAATGAATTCAAAAACTCTCTTGTCCTCATTATTGCATTCCTAAAAGGTATAGAGGCCAAAAGATAATTGACAATCAATAAATACTTGAAATAATAAATTAATAAATCATATGTAATACAGTAAATATTAAATATACACAGATATTTCTCATGTATATGAGAGAGAGTTGTTGTGGTTGTTTAGTCATTAAGTCATGTCTGACTTTGTGACCCTATGGACTGTAGCCCACCAGGCTCCTCTGTCCATGCGATTTCCCAGGCAGGAATACTGGAGTGGGTTGCCATTTATTTCTCCAAGGGATCTTCCCAACACAGGGACTGAACCTGCATCTATTTCTTCACTA
>NW_011479533.1:48518-48661 GCF_000754665.1 Bison bison bison | reverse complement strand
AGCACCTTCTGAGGGTATGGGGCTTCTCTGGTGGCTCAGATGGCAAAGAATCTGCTTGCAATGTAGGAGACCCAGGTTTGATCCCTGGGTCTGGAAGATCCTCTGGAGAAGGGAATGGCAACCCACTCCAGTATTCCTGTCTC
>NW_011479533.1:45165-47921 GCF_000754665.1 Bison bison bison | reverse complement strand
GAGTTAAAGAAAATCTACCTTAGTAATCTAGAAACCACTGCAGTGAGAAAGGATAAGACAGATAAAAATAAGAAAGTCAATTTGAGCTATTCAGAATTTAGAAGGCTCCATAGGAATTAGAAAGACTTAATAGTCTGAATTCTCCAGGTAAATTCTTTCTTCTCATGTTCAAATTCTATGCTTCACCAAACACAGGTTTCCTTCTATGTTGCTGGCAAAGCATTCTGTTTTTATGCTCAAGGTTATACTCTTTAACCTGCAGTCATTTGTTCAACGAATACTGAGTCCTTGCATGGCAAGATAGTGGTCACTGGGGATAGGTCACTAAACTAAAACCATGTGTTCCTTGGTCTCATCACGCTTGTAATCCTGGGAAAGATGCAGCCATTAATCACAAAATCATGGCTATTTTTATACATCTGAGATGTGTGTTTGGATGGAAAAGTCTAAGGCCAGGCCTCTGAAACTAAATAAAGAAACCTTATCCGGGCTGGGAAGATCTGAGAAGATTTCCTTGAGAATGACCTGGTGGACACAGAAGCTGAAAGATGAGAAGGAATTAGTGAGACTAAGGGTAGTAGGTGCTGGCTAGCTAAGAATGACAGAAGTCCTGTGTCCATGGAGCACAGAGACAGAGAGTTGTGCAAAGTGAGCCTAGAGAGGTCAACAGTCTAGAAGGACTTCTTAAGAGCCATGGAGAGTGTTCCAGACATTAACAGGAGAAAACTGAGACCATGCTGATGGATTTTATGCTGTGATATAAAATCATACATCAGTTTTGCATTTTTAGACACTGAGAAACAAAGAAAGATTGAAAGGAAGCAAAATTACACATGGAGAGGCTAGGAAGGCTCTTTCCTTGTGTGGGTTTTTGCTTGAGCTAAATAAGTTACCTCTGAGATACTAACAAAGGCATTTGATCTTTCTGCAAGTTGCCCTGTCTTCTCTCAGAATAGAGTGGGAGTTTACTTTAGCTCTCAGCGGGAGGACTTGACGTCTTGCATCGGAATACTGATCAGAAGCAGTTATACAGAAAAAGATCAACAGTTCAGAAACTGAAATATTTCCCTTCTCATTAAACTGAAAGATCAGAAGGAAGCTAAAAAAGGGAAGATAAATCAGGGCCTCCCTTAGAAGTGAAGTGGACTGGAAGGTGAGATTGGAGCCCATTGGGTAACTATTCCCACAGCTCTTCAGATGTAAGGATTTCCTGGTTGATGAACCCATACAGGGGTAGTGAGGTAGGCAGTTCAGAAACTATGGACTTGCTAGGTCTCCTTTTTTTTTTATTTTATTTTATTTTTAAACTTTACAATATTGTATTAGTTTTGCCAAATATCGAAATGAATCCACCACAGGTATACATGTGTTCCCCATCCTGAACCCTCCTCCCCTCCTCCCTCCCCATACCATCCCTCTGGGTCGTCCCAGTGCACTAGCCCCAAGCATCCAGTATCGTGCATCGAACCTGGACTGGCGACTCATTTCATATATGATATTATACATACTTCAATGCCATTCTCCCAAATCTTCCCACCCTCTCCCTCTCCAACAGAGTCCTTTTAGTTCTAGCTCTCCTCAAAGCATCGCACCTGTGAAACAGCCAGGGCGTTTACTCAGGATGCAGATAACGAGGAAAAGAAGTGTCCAAATATCCCCAGTCAGAATACAGAATAAGATTTTCCATCCATGCAGCATGGTATGTAGAGCCCACATGCAATGGTGGTCTGGATTGAGTACTTCATCAGGATTTTGAAGAGAACCTGAGACTTTGTGTGATGTAAATTATTCATTGACTAATGCAAGATAATGCATGCTTTGTTAACATATTGTTTAAATTAACAGAAGGAAAAAATAGTAATACCAAGGTGTCGTTATTTCCTAACATCTAGCTAGAATTCTGTTAGTTAATAGGAGAAAGATTGATCAAATGTATCATTTAATAATTTAGAACATTTCTGTGTTCATCTTTTGGATTTTAGGGATTTTTGTTGTGTGGTGCTCTGTGCTGAAAATAATGGATTTTTTCACTTTATGGCATTTTGTCTGATTATCTATCTATCGATCAATTGATCGATCTCCTTTCCTCCCTCCTTTGATCTATTACATGTAGGTGGATGCTGACTGAGGTTTGGACAATCTGTAGCATTATAAAATATGTTAAGTAACCATTTTTTTACTTGTATTGTGCTATGCTACCTTATCACTTTGGTAATATGCTAACAAATCTGAAAATCTTTATTTCCTCATTTAATGTAGGTACAATTACACTTACAGTCTTTCCCCAGGATACTACTAATACCAAGGTTATCCTCAGTATAGTCTAAACACTTTTCCAAATACATAGTTAATAAGCTGTGTAATATAATAAAGTATGCCTCATATATATATTTAAATGATCACTAAGTATTGGTGAAGTCGCTCAGTCATGTCTGACTCTGAGACCCCATGGACTGTAGCCTACCAGGCTTCTCCGTCCATGGCATTTTAGTATTATCCAGTACTGAAACAAGGCTGTTTAAATAAACCTAAACAAAACAATTTGATATTTTCTGATACCATTTCCCTTTTTTGTTGTTGTTTTTTTTAAATTTTATTTTATTTTTATTTTATTTTATTTCTAATTTTATCTTATTTTTAAGCTTTACATAATTGTATTAGTTTTGCCAAATATCAAAATGAATCCGCCACAGGTATACATGTGTTCCCCATCCTGAACCCTCCTCCCTCCTCCCTCCCCATACCATCCCTCTGGG
>NW_011479533.1:44592-45065 GCF_000754665.1 Bison bison bison | reverse complement strand
ATATGCTTGCATACTATGTGTTCATGTGTGAACATTTTGTGTGTGTGTATAAATTATTTTAGAGCAATATCTTTGGTTTGGCTATGTATCTGGTTCTCTCAAATATAAGATTCGTTCAAAGGAAACTACTCCCTCTCCGCAAATGAAAGAACATGAGTGTCTCTATTGAGTATTATTAACCTAGATGAAACTTTGTGTTAAACTCTTACAGTTTTCTGCTTAGCCCTGAGTGTGTCCTTTTCACTTTCTTGTTATCTTGCATCTCCCTTCTAGCTACTAATAATAACAAATATACTATGTACCCAGCAGTGGATTCAGTAATAAGCAAATATAGAGACAAATTTAGAATAAAATGTGGCATCTTATTAAGGTCTACAGAGGCCTTCTGTGGTCATAGTTCCCAACGACTCCCCTGCCCTATTATCACCCCACACTCTACTTTGCTCACTTTCTTCTTGCTACACTTGCTGTGT
>NW_011479533.1:43740-44492 GCF_000754665.1 Bison bison bison | reverse complement strand
TGCTGTGTTCTCCCATTTTGGACTGTTAGACTTGTAATTGTGCTAAGTCACTTCAGTTGTATCCAACTCTATGGACTGTAGCCCACCATGCTCCTCTGTCCATGTGATTCTCCACACAAGAATACTGGAGTGGTTTGCCATTTCCTCCTCCAGAGACTTAACATTACCTGGAAACCTTTCCTTCTGTATTCATAAGGCTCCCTCCTTCAGTGCTTTTAAGTCTGTTTTCAAGTGGTGCTTCCAAGGAGAGGACTTTTTATTCACTATCTAGTCACTTTCTATCCTTTTTAATTTTATTTTATATTTTTATTCAAAGAGTTTTTGTAACATATAGGCTTTTTTCAAATAATGAAAAAATAGAAATCTGCACTGCATACTGAACTACTTAAGAAATGGAGTATTGCTAAAACCACTGATGTACTTGATTGCTCCTATCGAATTCCTTTCCCTCCCTCCATGTCCACCCTCACCATCATCTCCAGGGAGATATTTTGTCTCTCTGTTGTTCTCAGTGTCATTCCCTGCTCGTCCCATGAAAACTACACTTCCTAGGATTCTTCGTTTAAATTGGCTACCTGCTTGATTTAGTCAGTGGAAGACACTTGGAGGATACTGAAGGTGAGAAGAGGAGAGAATCTACAATATTCTCTTCCCCTCTCATTGTTTAAGGGTGCATCTCCATCACTGCCTGAGAATGAATCCTCCATTTGTAGCCCCCTCTGGAAACAGTATACCTCAAGGACTCTGCATCC
>NW_011479533.1:42044-43613 GCF_000754665.1 Bison bison bison | reverse complement strand
GCATCCCCAAAGAGAAGACCCCTGTGAATTCAGCTCCTACTGGGTGGTTCAATTATTGGTTTCTTGTGACGCAGTCTCACACCTCCTCCCTTTGTCTCTCTGATCTTGAAGATGATAGTGGCTTCCATTGCTAATCTGTTGATTACTCACCAACCCTTTTGTAAATCCTCATTTACCCCAAGATTTCCATATCTAATTCTCTATCTTAAATTCCTTTTTATTGCATTTTGCAGAAGGATCTTCCCCACTTATTTCTACTGATTTCCCCATTTATTACTATTAGTCATACAGTCTCTTGATTTGTTTGTTAATTTCCTAACTCACCAATTAGATTTTGAGCATCATGAAAGCCAAGACTTTGCTTTTAAAATTTTTACTTCTTGCTTCCCTGGTGCTCAGAGCACTGAATAAATATTGGCTGAATGAAGACATAATAAATGACTTCCATTAATTCTCCCCAAAGTATCTCCATCCCTGTTTTTATAAATGAGGTCAAAGATGCTCCAATGTTAAGTAATTTGCCAAAGCTAGTGAATGGAGAACCAATTCCAAGGCACAGGCTTACTGAACTGCAAAATCAGACTTGCTAATTGTCATGCTACACAGGCTGTTTCTGTACAAACAGAATGGAGAAGCAGTTCTGTTTGATGTTCATAGAAGAACCTGTTGATCTTTTTCAAATAAAAGTAATCCTAATATTTTTATCAACACTTTATATACTTATCTTTCTCTCCTGACATATATTAATCATCTGGATAAAATGGAACTGGATAAAATGCATATCACCCGTGGCACGCTTCTAATAAATGTTGTTTCCCAATCACTGCCCCAAGGGAAAGTAGCACTGTTCAATTCAACATACCTCCTCCTCGTCTCTACCCATACACCCATCTCCTTCTAACTCTTTGCTTTATCATAACTAAGTAGTCCTTTACTTCAGTACTGTTCCTGAGATTCATCTTTGTTTTTATAAATAATTACCTAGCATTCAAATGTATCTCGTCCGTAGAGACAGAAACACATTATTTGTATGAAAGAAAGCAGGGAGGTCTAAAGTACCAGAGACCTTTTGACGTCCTTCCGTATGAAATCAAAAGTGCTCAGATTGACAAAGGCCTCTAAAAATACATTTGGGCATGAACGGACAAATAAATAGAAGTCCGTTGAGTGCAATTCTCAGTATCCCTCTCTAACACACTTTCTAAAAATGTACTTTCCATTTGAAAACCCCACTGATTAGCATGCAAAATACTTTCCTACATTCTTCTCCTTTAGTTTAGAAGGAATTGGTATATGGAAGTGAAACCCATATGCTATCTGTTAAAAATAATATGGTTTAAATAATGTCATTTGATCTAGTGATTTGAGCTAGTATTTTGCACTGTGGCTTTATCTATTTAGGAAAATTCTCAGCCATTATCTCTTCAAATATGGCTCCTATCCCACATCTCTCTCTGTGATTCTAGGACACATTTATGTTCATTTTGCTGTTTTTTTCTATGTCTTTTATTCTCTCATCTTTATTTTCCGTTCTTTTGTCCCTCCATGCTTCATTCCATATATATATAT
>NW_011479533.1:41672-41944 GCF_000754665.1 Bison bison bison | reverse complement strand
TATATATATAAAATTTATTTCTGGCCTATCTTCAGGTTTACTAATTCCCTGTTTAGCTTTATCTAATCTGCTTTGAAACCCATCCACTGTTTTGTTACTTTTCACTTATTGCATGTTTAGTATAATCTCTTTTTTAACCTCCTTAAACCACTTAAAATCATTTTTGTCATTTCCAGTTTTCTAACAAAATTCTCCACCTTGAACATGGTCAGTATAGCTACTAGTCACATAATCTGTATGGGTGTGTGTGTAAAATAGAAAATAATATATAA
>NW_011479533.1:39929-41572 GCF_000754665.1 Bison bison bison | reverse complement strand
TAGTATATATAAACATATGCATTTTAGATTTTAAGCATATATAACTATACACAATGCACACATTGTACTTTCCCATATATACTTTTATTCCCTGTATATAATTGGAATGAATGTATGTGTGTATACATATATATACACATGTTAGAGAAAATGCATTGTTTGTTGGCGGGTGTGACTTAATTTTTTTTGTTGTTTACTTTACAATATTGTATTGGTTTTGCCATACATCAACATGAATCCACCATGGGTGTACACGTGCTCCTCATCCTGAACCCCCCCCAAAATTAAATAATCTTGGCTGAAAATCCTGGCTATGACACTTACTAGATGTTTGTGAGCAAATCAGTTGGCTTTCTTTTATAACCTCGGTTTCCTCAAATGTAAATGGAATAAAAATGCATGTCTCAGAGGTTTATTGTAAGAATTAAGAGTCATAATATGTGTGATCATTATTAAGGTTTCTGACACACATTGAGCACACAAAAATTGTTTCTTTAGTAAGATAAGATATGAAATGATATAATTTAAAATATCATTTGCTGTAGATAATGGTACTATTTTCCCTCAAGGCAAATAATATAGAAAGAGGATAGCCTTCAAAGTCAAATATACATGAACTCTATCTACTTGTATTATCGAACAACCATCTGTGTTACCTTGGACAACTTACTCAGCCTCTCTGTTGCTCTATTTTTGGACAAGTTACTCTGTTGCTCCATTTCTTCAACTTAAAAAGCATTCATTTAACCATGCAAATCTTGCAAGATTGAATGCCATATATGCATAGTTTCTGTCATAATCATATTCTACTCTATATTTTCAGATTTTCACGTTTTGTTAATATTTATAATTAGTATGATTGAGTTTTCTGGCAACTTAGAAAGACAAGTAACAAAATTTTAAATGGTTAAATGTTTCTCTGTTTTTTCCCCTTTCGATAAAGTTTTGGACACTTTACCCACCATGCGGTATCAGGAGACCATGAGTACCATCCTCACGTGGATCCAACAGTCAGAAACCAAACTCTCGATACCTCAGGTTACTGTCACTGAATACGAGATCATGGAGCAGAGACTTGAGGAGTTACAGGTCTGTGACTTTTTATAAATCTTGATACATCTCTCAAGTCTTGCTCATCTATCAAGCAGTCACATTGTTACAACTTTAATACAATACTAGAATTAAAATAATCATGGCAAGTATGACAGTTGGCCAGCTGAAAAAATGAAGGCTATAAAAGCATAATATTTAATGTATTTGTGCCTCTCTCCTTAAGATAACGATTCCGTCTTTGAAGACAATGATATGATCTATGCATGAAATATATTCTTTCTTGCTTAGTGTGTATTTTCAGAAACATAGATTTTGATTATTATAAAAGCTCTGGTATTATTTCCTCCCCTTTGCTTGCTGACTTATAGCTCATATTTCCAACCAGAAAGTAGTAAAATTAATGTAGTTTTAAAATTAGTTTTAATTTAAACTCATTTTATGTAATATTATAATTAGTTTTTGGAGTTCTATTAAGTGTATTTTAACAGTTTTATATTAGGAAATAAAATGCTAATATTGGAAATGAAAGATGTAATTTGTATGAGATTTTAGGATGCTTTCCTACTAATTCTGAAAAACCTGTGGTGTAT
>NW_011479533.1:38328-39829 GCF_000754665.1 Bison bison bison | reverse complement strand
TATATCTAATCACATTTTATTTTGTAAGGCATTAAAACACATTTGTGTATTATATTTTAAGAGCTGAGATAATATGTCCACGTTTTCTGAATTAAGAAAACAACTTAAAACTTTAACTTTGTTGTATCAGGAGTTCTGTTTTGGGAATTGAATATTATTTATTAAAAAATAATTTTAGAAGTATTTCTTCAAAGAAATCTCTAAACATTTCCCAGTATACATCATCCCAATTAAACCATTTCCTCTTCTATAATACAAAGCAAACTATAACTGTTTAATCTTTTTTCCTTTTTATGTTGTTATTTACAACACCTGGAATAATTTTAAAATTTACTTTGAGAGTTATGTGACTTAATAGAACTATAAATGTAAAAGAACACAGCAGTACACAGGTATAGCAATTAGGGGAGTGGGTTAAGTATATAAGAAATGGTACACAGATGAATGGAAGAGTATATTTCCATTCATAAAGCAGTGATGAAGGGAAAATTATAACTATTATTGAGAAACTGAATTATTAACTTACTGAAAACAATGAAGTCAGAACCTTGTTTCAAATGTTACACCAAAGCAAACTACTACATAGATTAAAAATTCAAAAACGTTTTAATAGGCATAAATTTTGTAGAAAATTTTAATAAAACTCTTTACATATATATGATGGGGAAGGACAAAAATCAGTGGAAGTGATCACAGCATTGTAAAAGTACCAGAGCCAATCCTAAAGAAAAACAAAAGAAGGAAAACATCTGTCTGAGTAAGTCATTAATCAGGTAGTCACCATAAAAAGAAATGATGACTATTATTACTATGAAAAACTGTAGCTCAAAACTGTAGCTCAAATTGAAAAGGATGTACAAATTTACAGAATGGGATATCATTTTACATATGAAATTGCAAAAATAAATTATACATAAATGAATATAAGAAAACAGTCAGATATAGTGAATATACCAGTGGTTGCCAGAGGAGAGAGGGGCAAATTGAGAGCATGGGATTAAGAGGTACACACTATCATGTGTAAAATAAGTAAAGTGCTGCACTCAATATGCCAGCAAATTTGGAAAACTCAGCAGTGGCCACAGGACTGGAAAAGGTCAGTTTTCATTCCAATCCCAAAGAAAGGCAATGCCAAAGAATGTTCAAACTACTGCACAATTGCACTCATCTCACACACTAGTAAAGTAATGCTCAAAATTCTCCAAGCCAGGCTTCAGCAATACATGGATCATGAACTTCCTGATGTTGAAGCTGGTTTTAGAAAAGGCAGAGGAACCATAGATCAAATTGCCAACATCCACTGGATCATTGAAAAAGCAAGAGAGTTCCAGAAAAACATCTATTTCTGCTTTATTGACTATGCCAAAGCCTTTGACTGTGTGGATCACAATAAACTGTGGAAAATTCTGAAAGAGATGGGAATAGCAGACCACCTGACCTGCCTCTTGAGAAACCTGTATACAAGTCAGGAAGCAACAGTTAGAACTGGACATGGAACAAC
>NW_011479533.1:37836-38217 GCF_000754665.1 Bison bison bison | reverse complement strand
GCAAATAGATAGGGAAACAGTGGCTGACTTTATTTTTCTGGGCTCCAAAATCACTGCAGATGGTGATTGCAGCCATGAAATTAAATGACACTTGCTCCTTGGAAGGAATGTTATGATAGACATAGACTGAATATTAAAAAGCAGAGACATTACTTTGTCATCAAATGTCCGTCTGGTCAAGGCTATGGTTTTTCCGATAGTCATGTATGAATGTGAGAGTTGTACTATAAAGAAGGCTGAGTGCTGAAGAATTGATGCTTTTGAACTGTGGTGTTGGAGAAGACTCTTGAGAGTCCCTTGGACTGTAAGGAGATCAAACCAGTCCATCCTAAAGGAGATCAGTCCTGGGTGTTCATTGGAAGGACTGATGCTGAAGCTGAA
>NW_011479533.1:35565-37736 GCF_000754665.1 Bison bison bison | reverse complement strand
TGATGCTGAAGCTGAAACTCCAATACTTTGACCACCTGATGCAAAGAGCCGACTCATTGGGAAAGACCCTGATGCTGGGAAAGATTGAGGGCAGGAGGAGAAGGGGACGACAGAGGATGAGATGGTTGGATGGCATCACCGACACAATGGACATGGGTTTGGGTAGACTCTGGGAGTTGGTGACGGACAGGGAGGCCTGGTGTTCTGCAGTCCATGGGCTCAAAAAGAGTCGGACACGACTGAGTGACTGAACTGAACTGAAAAGAGTAGAAAAGTTAAAATTAATTTATACAAGTAATAATGAAAAATGGTTAAAAGAACTACAGAAGCAGTTAAAATCTATGTTTTTGAAGATTACTTAATGACATCAGACAAGGTTCACAATAAATTGCTTAGCTTAAAATGTATGTGCATACTATGTATTGTGTAAATAATCAAGTATAACATTTAATAAATAAAATAAAAATAAATTTAAAATAACTTACATATCATGAAGTAAATATTATACAACCATAAGATTATGTGTTTTACATAATTATGTGTATGTGAGTATAAAATATGATCAGCTATTTAGTAAAAAAAAAAAAACCTGGAAATTTATGTAAAAACAGTTGTATGTAATGGGTATTTTGTCCATTTTAAAATCTTAAAGCTTTATTAGTTTATAAACAGAAAGTAACATTTAAATAAATATTGAATAGAGCAATCCTAAACATATGCTTCCTATTATAAGGGGTGGAATAGATTATACAGTACAAATGTGAAATGATGTTTGTAAATTCTCCCAAAAATTATCTGAAAATTTCATGGTAATACTACAAAATAAGAAACTTCCATTAACTGGCATGAGTAAACTATCTATATGATTTAACTTATTCAGAGCTGTGTTATCACATATATCAATCTTAGTTATATTTTTATCTATGAAGATTAGAAATTATCTTACTAAAGGCTTATAATTAAGTTTACTTATAATTAAGTTAAACTCCATTAATTGAATCATAAATGCAGTTATTAATATACAAATAAAATGTAATAAAATTAGATGAGCTAAAGTTCTTTGTTTCAGTAAGATACAGTTTTGTATATATTCCACTTTGTTGATAAGAATAGGCATAGATTTATAAATACAATATTACTAAATAATGTGTAAATTATTCTTATGATTGAAAGTAGAATTTAAGTTGCTAATTATTTCACATCTGATGTTACATCATTTATTATTTTAAATGTTTGAGCCACATAGCTTTCATTTTAAGTACATTTGATTTATCTGAAACTCATCAATGAAATTGAACAATTAAACTCATTAATATTCATCAATTAGTATAAAGGCACTTTCTTTTTAATTTTGAGGCTTTACAAAGCTCTCTGCAAGAGCACCAAAATGACCTAAACTATCTCAGCACCACTGTGAAAGAGATGTCAAGGAAAGCACCCTCTCATATAAGCCAGAGATATCAGTCAGAATTTGAAGACATTGAGGGTCGGTGGAAGAAACTCTCTGCCCAGCTGAATGAACGTTGCCAAAAGCTAGAGGAGCAAATGGCCAAACTCCGAAAACTTCAGGTAATTCAAGATTTTACTTTTTATATTGATTTTTATTTGTTTCTCTCCTAATGGTGAGTTATACAATTAAAAGCCATAGTCCCTTAAAGTCAGTGATAAGGCCAAAAGATACAAATTTGTCTCGAAGGACAGTAGTTTGCTATTGATTTTAAGAAGGCATTAAGAGTTCTGTTTCTTTGATTTTCTTTAGAATTAGTTTTTTCCCACCATTACCAACAGGAATTAAAAAAAACTTTTCAGCTCAATTCAAAACCCATTTTCTTTTTAGTCTTGTTATCCTGTAAATAATTATTTAGCTTATGAATAAGGCTTCTCTGGTGTCTCAAAGAATCCACTTGCGATGCAGGAGACTGCTTGCAGTGCAGGAAATATTTTTTTTCCTGAAAAATACATTGTTATTTTGGTTGTAAAAAAAAAAAATATATATATATATATATACACACACACACACGTACACACACACAGGCTAACTCACATATGTCGGCTTTAATTGTAACATGTTATCTAGAGCTGGGGGACTTGCTTGTTGGCTCAGTGATAAAGAATTTTCTGAGTGAGTGTGTGTGTGTGTGTGTGTGTGTGTGTATTTGTTGTTGTTCAGT
>NW_011479533.1:33909-35465 GCF_000754665.1 Bison bison bison | reverse complement strand
AATGAGTCAGTTCTTCGCATTGGGTGGCCAAAGTATTGGAGCTTCAGCTATAGCATCAGTGCTTCCAATGAGTATTCAGGACTGATTTCCTGTAGGATGGACTGCTTTGATCTTGCAGTCCAAGGGACTCTCAAGAGTCTTCTCCAACACCACAGTTCAACAGCACCAATTCTTCGGCACTCAGCCTTCTTTATGGTCCAACTCTCACACCCATACATGACTAATGGAAAAACCATAGCTTTGACTAGACTGATCTTTGTTGGCAAAGTAATGTCTCTGCTTTTTAATACACTGTCTAGTTTTCTCATAGCTTTCCTTCCAAAGGGTAAGCGTCTTGTAATTTCACGGCTGCAGTCACCATCTGCAGTGATTTTGGAGCCCAAGAAAATAAAGTCTGTCACTGTTTCCATTGTTTCCCCATCTATTGCCATGAAGTGACAGGACCTGGTGGCATGATCTTAGTTTTTTGAGTGTTAAATCAGCTTTTCCACTCTCCTCTTTCACCTTCATCAAGAGGTTCTTTAGTTCCTCTTTGTTTTCTTCTATAAGGGTGGTGTCATCAACATATCTGAGGTTATTGGTATTTCTCCTGTCAATCTTGATTCCAGCTTGTGCTTCATCCAGCCTGGCATTTCATACATATTCTGCATATAAGTTAAATAAGCAGGGTGACAATATATAGCCTGGATGTACTCCTTTTCCTATTTGGAACTAGTCAGTTTTACAGGTCCAGTTCTAACTTTTGCTTCTTGACCTGCATACAGATTTCTCAGGAGATGGATAATGTGTTCTGGTTCCCATGTCTTGAAGAAACGTCCACAGTTTTTTGTGATTCACACAGTCAAAGGCTTTGGCATAGTCAATAAAGCAGAAGTAGATTTTTTTTTTTCCTGGAACTCTCTTGCTTTTTCTATGGTCCAACGGATGTTGGCAATTCAATCTCTGGTTCCTCTGCCTTTTCTATATCCAGCTTGAACATCTGGAAATTCTCAGTTCATGTAGTGTTGAAGCCTAGCTTGGAGAATTTTAAGCATTACTTTGCTAGCTTGTTAGATGAGTGCAATTGTGTGGTAGTTTGAACATTCTTTGGCATTGCCCTTCTTTGGGATTGGAATGAAAACTGACCTTTTCCAGTCCTATGGCCAGAGCTGAGTTTTCCAAGTTTGCTGGCATATTGAGTACAGCACTTTGACAGCATCATCTTTTAGGATTTGAAATAGCTCAGCTAGAATTCCATCATCCCCACCCATAGTGATGCTTCCTAAAGTCCACTTGATTTCACGTTCCAGGAAGTCTGGCTCTAGGTGAGTGATCACACCATTGTGGTTATCTGGGTCATTAAGATCTCTTCTGCATAGTTCTTCTGTGTATTCTTGCCACCTCTTCTTAATATCTTCTGCTTCTGTTAGGTCCATACCATTTCTGTCCTTTATTATGCCCATCTCTGCATGAAATGTTCCCTTGGTATCTCTAATTTACTTGAAGAGATCTCTAGTCTTTCCTCTTCTATTATTTTCCTTTATTTCTTTGCATTGTTTACTTAGGAAGGCATTCTT
>NW_011479533.1:33035-33758 GCF_000754665.1 Bison bison bison | reverse complement strand
CCACTCCAGTATTTTTACTTGGAAAATCCCATGGACAGAGGAGCCTGGGGGGCTGCAGTCCATGGTCTCACAAGATTCAGACATGACTTAGTGACTACACCACCACCACCAAATAAAAAGTTATCTGTCATGTAATATACATAATTTCATCAGCATATTTCACTTGTAATTTTGTATATAAAATTGATCCCATCGCCTTCCACAAACCAACTTCCACTGACTTAATTTGTTTGAATAGTGCCACCGAATTACCCAAGCATTAGTAAACCAACAACTGCACTGTAGTCTAAAGTTTAAAACATTTGGTGATACAAGTGATATTTCTCTTATGTGGTAAATTATTGCAAAAAATGTTAATGTTGGAAAGAAGCTTGATGCAAGCATGATGTAAAAGCATCGGAATAGCACACTTCTGGTTTTAAATCCCAGTCAAGCTACTTAGTTGTTTTTTCTTACTTTTCACAAACCAAAAGACCTAGCAGTTTTAAATTATTTTTTAAAGCACAACATCCACAGTGATGACTCTCAAGTTATGAACATATGCATACATGCATACACATACATACACATATAAAAACACATTTTTGTCTGTGCTAGTGGCAAAAGAGGGTACAGTTACATGGTCCTTGCCATCAAGGAGCCCATGTCTGGCAAAGGAGAAAGGAAAGTGTATCCATTTCCTATTGCTGCTGTAATAAGTTGCTGTAAATTTAGTGGCTTTAA
>NW_011479533.1:26832-32935 GCF_000754665.1 Bison bison bison | reverse complement strand
ACACATATATTGTGGTTCTAGGTATCAAAAGTTCAATATCAGGCTCAGTGGGCTAAAATCAAGGTATGGAGAGGGCTGTGTCCTTTCTGGAGGCTTTAGGAGAAAATTTATTGCCTTGTCACTTTTAGTTTTGGGAAACTACAATCTTGCTCATGTTTCCATCTTCATCTTTAAAGCCAGGAGTGTAGCACCTCCCAATTTCTCTCTTACACTCTTGCTTCTATCTTAATAAGAATCCTTTGATCATATTGTGTCCATTTGGATAACCCAGGATCATTTCCTTATCTTGATATCCTTAACTTAATCACATATGCAAATTCCTTTTTGTCATGTAAGGCACCATATTCACAGCTTCCAGGGATAAGGGCCTGAAATCTCAAAGAGTCATTATTTAACCTAGCATGGTAAGTAAATAAAACAGTGCATAGAACATGGCAGTGGAAAGAGAAGAAAAGCAACATATCCTGGGAAAAGGAGTTGCAATATGTTCTTGGGATATGAGTTATCTGACTACACCTCGAACACGTAGAATTTAGGCACCTAATAAAAGATGGAGAAAGAGTTCCTGACAAAATGGAGCAGCATGTTCAATTATCTGAAAGTTGTTCAATATTGGAGAGGTAAAAGTTATGTCTGGAGATTAATAAAAGAGGTGTTTGGAGAAGTAGTCTGAGAGTAGATCATGAATAAGTTGGATGCCATGCTTTGGAATATGGATTATAATCTAACCATGATGAGATTAAGCATAATGATAATGTGGAACTATTATTGATACTTCAAGAGGAGGGAGATAAAATAATATCTGTTTTTTTTTAAACATCACTTTGAGAAGAAGAAGGAGGTGAGAAGAATATTGGTACCACTGGGGAGAATGGGTTAGAATGGGGTGAGACTGAAGTAGATACCAGAAAGAGCTAACATAGTAGTCAAGGAGGCAGTGGTAAGATCTGAACTAGGACAGTGGCGATATGGGCCAAAGAGCAAAGCTAGATTCAAGAAATGTCAGCCAGATAATACTGCTGAAATCTTTAGATTTAGTCAGATGCTTTTAAAGTCGTTATTATGTGTCGTATTGAAGAGGGAAATTTCTGATTAGCACACATTTTGAATAGAAATCTAATTAAGAAGGGACAAAATAGCTCATCTGGATAGCATAGTTGAATTGTAGGCAGATAAAGAAGTTTGACAGACCACACACTTGAAATGTAGCCCTAAAAGGAGCAAGGAAAATGGCATTATGTGAAAAAAAATTAATGGGTTATATTTGGCTATTTACAAATAAATAAGGATGACATTTTCCATTTGATCATTACGTCAACTTGGTCGAGCAAAACAGGAATTAAAAGCACAAGTTTTCTTTCTTTAAAGATGACAACATCTTGGTCTGAAAGTTCTCCACTGGAGGGGCTATTTAAACTGTCAACTGTAGAAAACAATTTGTGGAAGTTCACGTTTAGGGAGGCTATAAAGACACTATTACATTGAGTTTATTGTTCATAGTTTGTTTTATGTACTGTAAGGGCACATTGTTAGTATTATCATGAGTTGTTTTGTAACTTAAAATTTCTCTAGAGGGGGATATGATTTAATGTTCTCAAGAGTAACATCATAAAACCACATTTGGTAGTAATTTTTTATTTTTAACAATAGCAGACTTCATACGCCAGTGCTCATACAGCAGACCATAAAAATGCAGTCTTAGTGGAAATATTCTTTTCCTGAAGAGCTACTTAGAGATATTCTTCAACCATGGGAATTGTTCGCGGGCTTGTGTTCAAACATATCATCATGATGAATTGTGTCAAGGGAAATCAGCACCCCAATAATGTGTTAAAATGGGTCTCTGATTCCAGAATCACATAAAAACACTGAAGAAGTGGATGGCTGAAGTTGATGTTTTCTTGAAAGATGAATGGCCTGCCCTTGGAGATTCAGAAATTCTTAAAAAACAGCTGAAGCAGTGCAGGGTAAGATTTTTTTATATGACACTTCTCTATATGAAGACTTTGATATGGAAATTATTATTTAATGATATCAGTGGTTCTGAACCAGGGGCAATTTTGTCCCTCTAGGGGACATTCAGCAATATCTGGAGACATTTTCATTTGTCTCAACTTGAGGTGGGGTAGATGCTGTTGGCTTCTAGTGGATAGAGGTCAGGGATATATCTTAATATCCTACTATGCAAAGAACAGCACCGTACAACAAATAATTACCCCATCCAAAAGGACAGTAGTGCCAAGGTTGAGAAACTGGGCTAAATAAGAGAGAAATAGACAAAATATTGCCTTTTATTCAACACTCACTTTAAAATATTATTTTTATATAGCATGCAGTTTAAGCTAAAGGTAAATGATTTTTTTGAGCTACTTGTTATATCCTATTACAGATTGTCAGTAAAACGATGTTGCTCTTTCCATGTATGTCACATTGTGGTATAATACAAGACATATTTTGAAATAATATTTATTATGCCATTGTCATGCAGTAGGAAGAGAACAATCTAGCTCTTTCAAGAACTTTCTTTGTGAGTAAAAGCTTTAAAAGCAAATCCATTTTATCAGTAACCTTCACAGCATCTTGCTATAAACTGCTGCAGCATACTATGCTGGAAAATCAAACCTCCTTCAAAAATAGTAATTTATAAAGCTCATCATTGTTGCACTGTTTTCGAACATGAAGTATTAAGTTTATTTACTTTGTACGCAATGGCACCCCACTCCAGTACTCTTGCCTGGAAAATCCCATGGACAGAGGAGCCTGGTAGGCTACAGTCCATGGGGTTGTGAAGAGTCAGACATGACTGAGCGACTTCACTTTCACTTTTCACTTTCATGCATTGGAGAAGGAAATGGCAACCCACTCCAGTGTTCTTGCCTGGAGAATCCCAGGGACGGGGGAGCCTGGTGGGCTGCCGTCCACTGGGTCACACAGATTCGGACACGACTGAAGCAACTTAACAGCAGCAGCAGTAGCTAATTTAAGTAGACTATAGATATATAATTTCCCATTTCATTCATGCCATAAAAATTGAACATTTTTTGTAGCATATATTTCAGATGTTAAAGGGCAAAATTCATGTGTAGTGTCATGATTCCTAATTATATGTTTCTGTGTAGCTGTGTTGCATTTCTAATTGTTGTAGTAACTTTTTCAGATAACTTAAATTGTTTCCTTAGCTTTTAGTCAGTGATATTCAGACAATCCAGCCCAGTCTAAACAGTGTCAATGAAGGTGGACAGAAAATAAAAACTGAAGCGGAGCCAGAGTTTGCTTCTAGACTGGAGACAGAGCTCAGAGAACTTAACACTCAATGGGATTACATATGTCGACAGGTATGTCCCATCTCTTTTACGTTGGCTTGCTTCATTTTAATTATGATTTCTTAATGTCTCCCTTCACCATGGCTCTTTTAAAAAGTTCAGTCTCTGTGTTGATGCTTTAAAGCATGGTTAAGTAAAACTAGCTTTTGTCTAGCATATAAATTATTTTCATAGTATATATATTGATAGTGTATATTCATCTTATTGGAAGTCCTAAAATGATCTTATTGAATACAGCTGTCATTCTGAACAATAAAGCCCTTTTCTTAGGCATTGTTTTTTTTGAATCTTTTCTCCAAACGACTGCATAACTTAATACATGTAATTGCATCAACAAAGATAGTTTACAATTCTATACTTGATACAGAAATAAAATGAATGAGTAATGCATGCATATGTACAAATATAAATATGTTTCGCTTTTGATTGTAAGATTGACGAATTTGGCTTCTTCAATACATCTCTTTCAATAAATAGATTAAGATTGGGAAATAGTTGAGAAGGGCTTAGTAGAAAAAAAATAAGATAAATGTACATTCATATCTGAGTTCCTCATTTTTATATGGAGGAGTGTTTTATGGATATTTATTTCCAATTTCAAGATTAAATTGCAGAAGAGTAAATATTACATACAAGTAGCATACATCAAATACTTCTGGTTCAAAAGTGAAATTTTGACCTAAAGCAATGATTACTTTTTAATACACCAATACCTTTTTTGAAGTTAATGAGAGGTTTCATTTTATGTGTATTAGCATCAGTCAGTCTTTCATTATTTCTAAGTAACCTTTCAAAGTTGAAAAGAAATCATGCCAAAAGGCAAAAACTAAATTTGAAAAAGAAAGAAATTGAGCCGAGGAAAAGTCAAGGCAAGTCACCCAGCTAATACCATCACTGACAAATGCTCAACTGTTCTATTAACTCACCGATGAGATAGCCCGGGGTCAGCTAGCTTGCATTCTTCTCCTGGAGTAAGTCAGTTCTAGAAGGGATGTTAAGGAAAAAAAATATTACTTAGAAAATAGATTATATCATTGATGTTTTCCTGGAAGGCCAGTATGAAAAGGGTTTGTTTGTTGAATGTTTTTAATGGATGAATAGAAAGAGCAGCACCAATTTATTTAGAGCAAGGGAGGAAACAATAGCAAAAAAAAAATCTTTATGAGAAAATGGGTGGCAAAGAAGAGTCATTAATTTTCTTATAAAGCACAGTGAGGATTTACTATTCATGCCAAATACAATGGGGAGCTATTAGACGTTTAGATATAGGAGTGACATCATGTAAATATTTGCTGTATATTCCTCTTATATGAAAAGACTGAAGGGGCACGAATGGAAGCATGTAGGAATTACAGTTGTTCAGGTAGGAAATAATACTGGCAAATAACAGGGGGAATAGTGAAGATTGAGAGACACAAAGAAATTTGAAATGTATAATCCTCTTGTGACACTCTGTTTGGTTGACTGTCCAAACCTCTTCCAATAATTTTCAAAGCTCTTCCACAGAGACAGAGGTGATTTGAATTCTTGTTGCTCTGTTTCATTACTGTTTATTGTTTTTATGTATATTTTCCCATTATACAGTAAGTAGCATGAGGAAGGGAGTGTGTTATTCTAGGCAAACTGAACCAAAGTGCTTGTGTCAGTCAAACTTTGTAGAAATTCTGTACTTCCTGGCTACCTCCAGCAAGCTTATCCCACTCAATGTGATCATTTATTTTTCTTGTTTCTTCTAACCAATTAGGCAAATTCTTCGTTCTTGCATTTTTGATCAGGGCTTTCACACTCACTTCCACAATCATTACTCTTACTGCTAACAACACATTCCTTTCTTGATTTTGTTTTATTAGACCCTGTTAGAAATGGCAGTACTTGATGAAAGATAAGGCTTGTGGAACGTTCAGGGTGACAGGGAGGGAGGGATGAAAGCATATTCAGAGTTTTCTCTTTTGAGCAACAGTGTTGCTCAAATGAAAGACGGAAAAACTGTGTGCTAAGTAATGATGCTGAAGCTGAAACTCCAGTACTTTGGCCAACTCATGCGAAGAGTTGACTCATTGGAAAAGACCCTGATGCTGGGAGGGATTGGGGGCAGGAGGAGAAGGGGACGACAGGGGATGAGATGGCTGGATGGCATCACTGACTCGATGGACGTGAGTCTGGGTGAACTCTGGGAGTTGGTGATGGACAGGGAGGCCTGGCGTTCTGTGATTCATGGGGTCGCAAAGAGTCGGACACGACTGAGCGACTGAACTGAACTGAACTGAAGGGAGAAACACAACTGACCAGTTTGGTAGAATGATCAGTGCTTCTACTTTGGTCATGTTTATTTTGGAGGAGTATACAGTCAAAATGCATCTGGAATTCAAGTGGGGTATTTAAACTGAGCATATGAACTATATACACAGAAATAAAGATAACATCTATGTAACTCCTATCTGACAATGAAAGAATTTGGCAGACCCACCCTCCCTCTGAATTTTTTGCTAAATTAGATGAAATAAGAACTCTTATGGATGGGCAAGACTTCCTTGTGGATGGACAGGCAAACAATGTGTATGGGCAGAGCCTCTGGAAGCAGGTTGCCTGGGTTGAGATCTTGCCCCCACCATAAGCTACCTCTGTGAGCCTGGAAAAGTCGCTTTATCTCTGCACTTCAGTTTCCCAGTCTTTACAGTGTGATGATATTACTACTTACTTTATAAGAATTTTAACATTCTTCTATAGTTAAATGAGTCTGTGTGTATAAGGTGTGTAGATCTATATCTAGCACAGAGTAA
>NW_011479533.1:23630-26732 GCF_000754665.1 Bison bison bison | reverse complement strand
TGTAATACTTGTTCAATAAAATAAACAAGGAGAGATGAAATAGACATAAAGCTGCCTATATAAAATTATAAAATATGTGTAATTTCTAAATAATGTATAGATATATATTTTAATTATTGGTGACTATAAACTTAGAGTTACCAAGAAACACTGGATTGAGTGGCAAGGCGGGTGCCATTCTGGCACCTTGCAGATCATTATCTTTCTCTGATTCAGTGCATCTTTTGGGTTCAGTCATCCACAGACCCCCAGGTCACTCTGCCTCATTTCTTATGTATTTTAACACCTAACTCACGGTTACTCCTGTCCTAATTCTGGGTGATTTCAATATCTTCTTAGATGGTTCTTCCCATTCCTGAGCCCTTGGTTACTTAATACCCACTCCAGTGATTTTCATCTTCTACCCTGCCTCAGACACACACTCCTAGCTTCATAACCCAGACAATGTCTCTAGCAGTAACATCTTTATAATTTCACCCTTAAGCATCCTGCCCTGCAGTCTCCAGCATACACACAATACAGCCACTGTGCAGCCTGTATGGAGATTCCTCAGAATTAAAATAGAGCTGCCTGAGGATCTAGCACTTCCACTTCTGGGTGTATTTCCAAAGGAAACAAAATCAGAATTTCTCAAAGAGATGTCTGTACACCTAAATTCATTGCAGCATTACTCACAATAGCCAAGATAAGGAGACAACCTAAGTGCTGATCAGGGAGAAACACATAAAGAAGATTATGTGTGTGTGTGTGTGTGTGTACATACATGGATACACACATGCATATAGACAAAGGAGTATTATTCTGAGAAAGAAGGAAAGCCTGTGATTTGCAACAACCTGGATGAAACTTGAGGGTATTATATTAGGTGAAATAAATCAGATAGAAAAAAAACAAATACAGTCTTATCTCAATTAAACATGGGATCTAAAAAAGCCAAACTCAAGAGAGTAGAATGGATACTAGGGCTTAGAGAGTGAGAGAGATAAAGAGATTCTGGTTAAGTGGTACAGACTTCTCATTTATGATGAGGGAGTTCTTGGGATCTCAGATTCCACGGACAGTGGAGCCTGGCAGGCTACAGTCCATGGGCAAAGAGTCAGACACACCTGAGTGACTAAGCACACACACAGCACATTTACAGTATGGTGACTATAGCTGACAATTCTATATTATATACAGTATTTTATAATTTATTTACATATGAACCTTGCTGGGAGAGTAAATCTTTAATGTTTTCATAATAAAAAGAAAAATGATAATCATGTGTGATGATGAAGGCATTGACTAATCCAGTTGTAATCATTTCACAATGGTGTATGTACCTTAAACAGTGTTTTATGTCAATTGTATCTTAACAAAGGTTCGGGGGGCGTAGAGTGGGGTCAGGCAATGCTTAATGTTAGATTTACAAATTCTGGAACAGGAAACATGAAGAACTTCCTGTTTTATAAAGCAGTTGATGCAGAGTAATCTGCTGAAACTGCAGGGGTGGATTGGGCAATTTCAGGCTAGACAGTTGGCATCACTCAGGTAATAAAGGTGAAGGAGAAAGTATGATTTTAACTTCAACCTTTTCACAGAAATCCTTCTAAAATGTGAAACCACAAAAAATTAATCTCTTTCTGATCAGTTGTAGAGCAGAATGTTAAATTTGGAAAAGACCTTGGAAATCATCTAGTCCAACTTTTAGGTTAGTTAAGAAGTGCAGATAAATGGAGTGATGTTTCCAGATTCACTTAGCTTGTTAGTGATTGATTGAATCCAGGTATCCTGATTCCAAAGCTGGTATTCTTTCCAGTGTACTCGTTCTGTCACTTCAAAATGAATTCCTGCTTTTCTTTCATTTTAAAATCACTCCTGATCCCTTTCTTCTGGTTTCGTTTTATAGCATCCGTTATATATACAGTTTTTTGCTACAAGTCTTTGGCTAAGTTTTGTTAGTCATTCTAATATTATTGCCACTGTGCCAGCTGCCTCCAAAGATTATAGCAGCATATCAAGTAGAAATTTAACAGCTTGTTTACTTGGGCTTGTTATAGGTTCATTGGCTATGCAAAATCATCTTTGTACTTTAGTATAATTGTTAGATATGTGGTTCTAGCTGTTATAATGAAACATACACTTACATTTCAATAGATCAAGTTCTACAGTCTCCTAGGAGAGTAAAGTATTTAAGTAGCTTTAATTTAACTACATTAGGCTTCAGGTAATTGTAAAGTATAAGAAAAATTAACATGAACATGGTGCTGCATATATTTTATATTTGGTAAAGTACCATGAAAATGTTGTTTTATTAAAACTATGCCTTTTATATTAAGACTTTAAATTACAGCTGTATTATTTAAAAGATGCATTCTACTTAATCCCAGAGAGAAGAATAACATCATTTGAGTAGAGTTATTTTTTAAGGTAAAAGAGATGCATTATATATTGTAATCCTAATACTAAATTGAAATTTTCCCTCAGTGTGTTACAGCAGAGTACGTTGTATAAGCTATTAACATGCATGATCTCTTGGGTATTTTAAGTTTTGCTATCTTTCTAGTTAATAAGTAATAAATTCTGTTATAAATTAGTATTTCAGAAACATATGAGACTTTATAAAGCAAGAGTCTCCTATTACACATGCTTTTTTACACCTTTTTTAATGTAAAATTATATACTAGACAGTTTTCGCTTCAGAACAGATGTGTCAGTGCTCATTGGTACCCCATTCTGTGTGTGTACATGTGTATCCCACTATTTATTTAACTGATCTTCCATGAAAGCACCTTTGGGTTTGTTTTCAATTGTTGCTGTCTTCAAAGCTGAATTGAATACTGTACATGCAACTATGGACACATCGTTTTATATGTGGAAGAACAGGCTCAAATTGATGAACATTAAGGCCTTGAATGCATTTTGCCAGTTTACTGTCTAAAAGCTTTTACTGTGGTGTATATTTCCCTAAACAGCTATGAAACCTTTGTTTTCCCACATCCCTGCTCAAACTTGACATTCTAATTAGTCTTTTTTCTAATCTCATATTTGAAAATACAGTAATTTAACTTCATTTGCTATTATTTAACTATTAATGATACTGAGCAAATTTTCACATATATA
>NW_011479533.1:21734-23530 GCF_000754665.1 Bison bison bison | reverse complement strand
TTAATTTTATTTCTGTGAATTACATGACTGTATCTTTTATTCATTTTCCTTTTTTATGAGAGTTTTCTATAGGTATATGATTACTAAGTTCCTAGTACTCTTGCCTGGAAAATCCCATGGACGGAGGAGCCTGGTAGGCTGCAGTCCATGGGGTCGCTCAGAGTCAGACACGACTGAGCGACTTCACTTTCACTTTTCACTTTCATGCATTGGAGAAGGAAATGGCAACCCACTCCAGTGTTCTTGCCTGGAGAATCCCAGGGACGGCAGGGCCTGGTGGGCTGCCGTCTATGGGGTCGCACAGAGTCGGACACGACTGAAGCGACTTAGCAGCAGCAGGATATTTGAAATTGTAAAACAGCATCAAAGAGTACAAAGAATTTCTACTTCTATGTATGCCAATAAATTCAGTTTTCCAACTGAAATGTATCATGAAAAAATGTTTTTCTTTACTCTCCATTTGCAGAAATGAATTACCGTATACAACAGCTAAATTGTGGTCTTAGGGGAATCTGTTCATTATGTCAAGTAAATGCTTATATCTTATTTTAACACTTATGGGAAATTAAGTGTATCCAATTGCCATGAGTTATTTTCCTCATTCATGTAAGCTATTTACTTCTGGCTTCATCTTTTCCAAGCTTTCTATTATTTACAGACTCGTCAATACTAGTATAATGATAATGTTTTATGACTTTCAATATTCATGCTTTACTTATTGGTTTGTTTTATGGAAGGTCTATGCCAGAAAGGAGGCCTTAAAGGGAGGCTTGGATAAAACTGTAAGCCTTCAGAAAGATTTGTCAGAGATGCATGAATGGATGACACAAGCCGAAGAAGAATACCTAGAGAGAGATTTTGAATATAAAACCCCAGATGAATTACAGACAGCAGTTGAAGAGATGAAGGTAAAAGAAACCAGATAAAACAAATTGTGATTCTGCACAGTCTGCTCTTTTCTTGGTTTAGTAATAGAGGTTGCTTTTTGATTAATTTAGCTTCAACTTTGATATGCATTGTATAGAATGCTTAAACTTTTTATTTATTAATTTTATGTATTGTGGTCAAAACATAAATATTGATAATCACAGTTTGGAACATTTTCCCCTTGAAATTATGTACTATTAAGAGATTAGACTCAGCTACTCATCAGATGTTTCTAGCTGATGCAAATTCAAACTGGAAAAGTGTCAAAGTGTTGGTGAAATGACAGTTGAAAATGTCAATAGGCTTTGTTAATTTGGTGTTTTAAGGGGTTTCTTACAATTTGGCAGTACTAAATATTTCAGCTGCTGGTCTTTAATATGGGTAAACGGACTGTATTTACATGAGCTTCTCTTGAAACAGTAAGATAAAATAAATAACATTGATTTAGGACCAAGGAAACTGGCATATAGCTAGGTCTTGCAGGTGAAGCCAGGTAATTGAATCTACACAATGGCATTGTAGTATGGCCCTGGGCAACTCAGTAGTCAGTATAATCCTCTTATTTTTTCATGGGTAAATCATCTCATTTCATAACTTGAAAGTATGAACTGAAAAATAAAACTTGCATGTAAGTAAATCACCTAACTCAGAGTGAGCACTCAATGATTTTCAGCTATAATGATAAATATTATCTTCATGTAGTAGCAATAACATATTATTTAACATTAGCCTAGGTGAACTATTAATAGATATTTGTTTGGTTTGAAGCCTCATGACAGAGCAAAATCATTTTAGAGCCAAACACTTGGGTTTAAAACCTGCTTTGACCCCTTCCGAACTGTGTAAACTTGGGTAAGTCACAAAAACCC
>NW_011479533.1:20269-21514 GCF_000754665.1 Bison bison bison | reverse complement strand
AGTTCTAATGTAATACACAAAATAGATGCCCCAAACTAGTTAATTATTATTATGATTTTTATTATTGCTGCAAGGTAAGAAATTAATTATATGTACTTTATTATATAGTTTATAAGATTATCCAGTGAATATTGTAATTAAGAGCAGAATGTACTGACATGAAGTGAGTACAGATGTTTAACTGTATTTTACAGATACTTAAACACAGATGTTTAAATATCAGAGGTATATTATGGTTTTAGTTACATGTAGAAAATAAAATTGAAATATAGAAGAATGACTATATTTTGGAAACAGTAATAGTGTCTAGAATATTAAAAGCTAGAACATCAGTCTCATCCAATATCGTACATCATTTATCATTAAATATTCATAAATTCACGAATTCATTCATTTATCAAGAAATATTGTATACTTCTGTGTCAAACACCCTTCTAGACATAGAATATAGTAGTGAGCAATACATAAAAGCCACCTGACTTCTTAGAATTTGCATTCTCATTGGTGACAGGGCAGGCAAAGAATGGAGAAATAAACTCATTTGAGATCATGAGAATTTGCCTAAAAATAAGCCAGTGTTGTGAAATAAATCATAGAGTCTAGTTGGGAGTTGAGGGTGGTGAGATGCTGTTTTACAAAGGGTTGATATGTAGGGTATTTGTGAGGAATTATAAACAAAATGAGATACGAATCATAAGAAAAAGGCAGCCTTACAGAAGTATTATCGGGGCACATTCCAGTCAGAGGGAAGAGTTCCTGCAAAGACCCTAAGGCTATCTGGGAAGAGAATGAAGCCCACCTACCTGAAGAGAGGAAAACAGCACAAATGACCTGAGATGATTTGGAGAGGCAAAGTAGGTATCTGCTGATACAGCAGATTTGCGGGACATGGAGGGGTTTTCATTCTAAGTGAAATGGCAGAGCTGTCAGGAGGTCTGTAATTATTTTAGGTTTGACTGTGGGGAGGTCACCATGAGGGAAGTTACATCATTACAGAATATGAGAGCTGGAGTGTACTTTGAAAGGAAACTTGTTTACGCTTCTCTTTGGGGGTCAGAAAACAGATATTCCTAGATAGGTCTAATAGTTTACTCCTGCTGCTGCTAAGTCGCTTCAGTCGTGTCCGACTCTGTGCGACCCCATAGATGGCAGCCCACCAGGCTCCCCGTCCCTGGGATTCTCCAGGCAAGAACACTGGAGTGGGTTGCCATTTCCTTCTCCAATGCATGAAAGTGAAAAGTGAAA
>NW_011479533.1:17000-20169 GCF_000754665.1 Bison bison bison | reverse complement strand
CACTGGAGTGGGTTGCCATTTCCTTCTCCAATGCATGAAAGTGAAAAGTGAAAGTGAAGTCGCTCAGTCGTGTCCGACTCCTAGCAACCCCATGGACTGCAGCCTACCAGGCTCCTCTGTCCATGGGATTCTCCAGGCAAGAGTACTGGAGTGGGGTGCCATTGCCTTCTTCGAGTTTACTCCTAGTCATAGGCTTTATCTGAATATATTTCCCTCTATCCCTATTCCTTTCTAAGCCACTCTATCATATGCCATTCCATTCCATTCCATACTGTTGTATAAAGCATGTGCCTCCCCATTGCCTTTGCCTTCACATCTCAGCCTTTCATGGCTGTTCTTACCATCACTTCCTGTGCTGTGTAGCCACTGCTTCAGGTCTCAAAGTAGATAATCAGCAGTCAGCGTGCATTCAGCTGTTCTGTTTCTCCCAGTTCCTGTGTTTGTCTCTGGCCCTCTTCCCTCATTCTTTGAACCTTTTGCTTATCTGGCTAACTGTTCAGTCAGATCCCTTTTTCTTTTCCAGTACGGGAGAGTAGACTGTCTCAAATTTAAAACTAATTTATAAAAAATCCCTGACATGAGTGGCCCAGCCCCACAGTCCACATTGATTTGCATGTTTAAAAAACTGATCTAGCTACAACATTGGTGCATTATGAGCATAATAATGAAAAGAGAAGCAGCTCAGACAGCCTGGGCCAGTAGCAGCAAAGGGAGTTGGCGTTTTCTGGTCTTCTGTCTGCCAGTCAAGGTAATCGCTTTGTCTGTCCCCTACACAAAAGGGAGCTATAGAACCTTGTCCAGGCCTTCACCTGTGCTCGTGTTGAGAGCACATTTATCTTTATTGCTGGAAGAGAGTGATACACCTACTCTGGCATCTCTCCTCAATATACTCAGATAAAAAGTAGAGACTTTCTTCTTTTTCTTTACTTTCTGCTCCTGTATTTTACTTGATAATCCTGTTTTTTACTTTTTTCTCTGTAAACAATTTTTTTTTATATTAGCATCAAAGAGACAAGGCAAGTTGGATTAGAAACATCTTATTCCAAATGTCTTTAGAAGGCCTGCAGTAAGTCTAATTTGAAATTTTATATAAATCCCTTTTAAAAAAATTCTGGAATTTCAGTTTTTCACTATTTTCTTTTTCTTTCTTTTTTTTTTACACCGTGTTAACTCCAGTCCTAGGGTTACCTGGACTTCAATTCAGTTGCTCATTTGTGTCCAACTCTTTGTGACCCCATGGACCGCAGCACGCCAGGCTTCCTTGTTCATCACCAACTCCTGGAGCTTGCTCAAACTCATGTCCATCAAGTTGGTGATGCCATCTAACCATCTCAACCTCTTTTGTCCCCTTCTCCTCCTGCCTTCAATCTTTCCTGGCATCAGTCTTTTCCAGTGAGTCAGTTCTTCACATCAAGTGGCCAAAGTATTTGAGCTTCAACTTCAGCATCATTCCTTCCAATGAATATTCAGCACTGATTTCCTTTAGGATTGACTGACTGGTTGAATCTCCTTGCAGACCAAGGGACTCTCAAGGGTCTTCTCCAACACCACAGTTCAAAAGCATCAATTGTTCAGCACTCAGCCTTCTTTAAGGTCCAACTCTCACATCCATACATGACTACTGGAAAAACCATAGCACTGACTAGATGGACCTGTGTTGGCGAAGTAATGTCTCTGATTTTTAATATGCTGTCTATGTTTGGTCATAGCTTTTCTTCCAAGGACCAAGTGTCTTTTAATTTCATGGCTGCAGTCACCATCTGCAGTGATTTTAGAGCCCCCCAAAATAAAATCTGTCATTGTTGCATTGTTTCCCCATCTATTTCCCATGAAGTGATGGGACCGGATGCCATGATCTTAACTTTTTGAATGTTGACTTTTAAGCCAGCTTTTTCGCTCTACACTTTCACCTTCATCAAGAGGCTCTTTAGTTCTTCTTCTCTTTCTGCCATAAGGGTGGTGTCATCTGCATATCTGAGGTTACTGATATTTCTTCCAGCAATCTTGATTTCAGCTTATGCTTCATCCAGCCTGGCATTTTGATTGATGTACTCTGCATATAAGTTAAATAAGCAGGGTGACAATATACAGCCTTGACATACTCATTTCCCAATATAGAACCCATTCATTGTTCCATGTCCGGTTCTAACTGTTGCTTCTTGACCAGCATACAGATTTCTCAGGAGACAAGTAAGATAGTCTGGTATTCCGGTCTCTTTAAAATACCTTCACTTAATATACATGTATTTGCTGTTCTCATTCTATGGGGAACAGGCTAGAGCAACGATTCTCACAATGGAGTGAGCATCAGAATCACTTGAAAGGCTATTAAAACAGAGTTATATGGCCAACCCTAGGATTTCTGATTTAGTGAATCTAGGCTGGACCCTGAGAATTTTAATTTGTAAATACGTTTCCAGGTCACGCCCAGGAGTAAGTTTGGTGGTCCCAAGGAACCATACTTAGAGAACCGCTGGTTCAAGATACGGGCAATGAAAGGTGTCCAAGCTTATGATGGTTAGCTTCATAGAAATATGTGGAACAGGGGACTTCCCTGGTGGTCCAGTGGTTAAGAATCTGCCTGCCAGTGCAGGGGACATGGTTTGGGGACATGGTTTCCATCCCTGGTCTGGGAAGACTCCACATGTGGAGGAGCAGCTAAGCTCGTGCACCACAGCTACTAAGCCTGAGTGCTGCAACTACTGGCCTGTGTGCTCTAGAGCCTATGTTCCACAACAAGAGAAGCCATCACAATGAAAAGTCCGCCTGTTGCAACTGGGGAAAGCCCACGTGCAGCAATGAAAACCCACCACAGCGAAAATAAATAAATCTTAAAAAAATATATATGGAACAAAAGCTACCACTTGTGAGGAGGATTATGCCTAAACTATGCCATTTAGTTTTCTGTCTTTAAAATGTAGAAATCATCAAACTCAAATCCAAATCCTACAACACATTTGAATACCTTCTTAATCATATAACCCATGGTGTTATATGGTGTGTTGCCCATGGTGTGTATTCTCCATCATTACCAAAAGTAATAAACTTAGCTGATTCAACTGTGGGAGTGTTGCTGTGGGTTACTATGAAGACTAACCTTGAGATGAGCTTTCAAGCCTAAGTACAGTGGAGAAATTGTTCATGATCTCCTTTTCTCATATCTTTCTTC
>NW_011479533.1:13793-16546 GCF_000754665.1 Bison bison bison | reverse complement strand
TTGCATTTGCCATCATATTTTATACATTTTAAGGCATTATGGGCCTAAATCCAAAGACATAACAGGATCATGTTGAAAGGCATTTTATAGTTGAGTTTGTCCATTTACCTGCAAGAACCTGAATTTCTTTACCTGAGGGCTTCTGAGGCCACCGAATCCTGCTTTTTCCACCTGAGTCTGGCTTCGCATACCGGGAAATTAACATTTCCCCAACAGTGTTCAACCAATGATGGGAGATGGTGTGTGAATTTCTCAGTGTCCTCACCCTTGAGTGGGATAAACCTCAGCCATGTGTTTCCTGTGCTTCCCACGTGGCTCAGTGGTAAAGAATCTGCCTACCAATGCAGGAAGATGTGGGTTTGATCTCTAGGTCGGGAAGATCCCCTGGAGAAGGAAATGGAAATCCACTCCAATATTCTTGCCAGGAAAATCCCATGGACAGAGGAGCCCAGCTGGCTACAGTCCATGGGGTCACAAAGAGTTGGACATGACTGAACAACTGAACACACACACACACACACACGTACATGTGTTTCGTAGACCTTCCTAGCAGAATTAAACTTGTCACCAGCAGCAGTTGCTGGGTTTAATAAGTATACGCTTACAATCTCCATTCTTTTTTCCATTCCCCACCTCCCTACCACTATTTCCTTCACATCACACGTAAATGACTTACGCTTGAAAGCTCATCTCAAGGTTGACCTTCACAGTAACACACAGAACAACACTCTGTAGTTGTACAAGTTGAGTTGATTACTTTGGCAGTGAAGGCGAGTACATACCATAGGCCACCGTGGGCTATATGAGTAAGAGGGTATTCAAACCTGTTGTAGGATTTGGATTTATGTTCGATGATTTAAGGGAGCATTTAAGGGCTTTGCTTTGGATTTCATGTTGTCACCAAGTAGGAGTAACTCTATATTGGGTATCTTAATACATTTTTCCTGGAAGGAGAGAAGACTAGAGTGATACTGAACATATAATTGATAAAGATACAGCAGTGACTGACTAACCAGGGTAGGGAAGTATCTGATCTTTCTCTTACTTGCTTTCAGTTACTTAACACTTTTCTGTTATAATATGTTTCCAAATATAGCATTAAGAAGGCTTATTTCTGTTAATTATCTTTTGATTTAAATAATGATATTTGTACTGACTTCATTATTCATCCATCTGAGTAATTTATAAGTGGTTTCAGTTCTGGTCTATGAGATTTTTTGAACCTAGTTAGCATTGAAATATTCATTTCTTGCTTATTTTGTGTGTGTGGATATCTGTGTGTGTGTATGTATTCTTCACAAATACACATCTGCATACAGACTCCTGTTCAAACTATTCTGATTAAAGATCCGTTATATTCTGAGTATATTTTTCCTGCGAGTTTCCAATTGTAACCAAACTTAAATTTATGGAAGTGATTGGAGTCAGTATTGGATTTATTTTTATTAATCTCATTCTAATGGAGATGTTACAAGGAAGAAAAATTATGATACATAGAAATGCATCTTAGAAGTCAAATCATTGCCTTGCTATTAAGAGAGCATTTTTTTTTTTTTTCAGAGAGCTAAAGAAGAGGCCCAGCAAAAAGAAGCAAAAGTGCAGCTCCTCACTGAGTCCGTGAACAGTGTCATAGCTCAAGCTCCACCTGCAGCACAAGAGGCCTTAAGAAAGGAACTGGACACTCTGACCACCAACTACCAGTGGCTCTGCACCAGGCTGAATGGAAAATGCAAGACGTTAGAAGTCAGTCACTTTTCTTGACCTTTATCAATTACTACATGCTAACTTATGGTTGTATGTGAAATTCTTAATCTTATAATGATTAAGAACATGAACTCTAGTTTAAGGACTACTTAGGCTCAAATTCCTCAGTCAGGCTAACTTACAAATTAGCTACTGGGGGCCATTTGCTTAATGTTTATAATCCTATTTCCTATCTGTAAAAAGGACTTAAAAATCAAAGGATGTTGAGAAAATTAAATTAACTGTTATTCTGTTTAAAGTACAGAGGGAGGCTGAAGAGGGAAAGGTTATATGTGTGTGTGTGTGTGTGTGTGTGTGTGTGTGTATGTTTATATAACTATGACTGGTTTGCATTGCTGTATGGCAGAAACCAACAGAACGTTGTAAAGCAATTATCTTCCAATTAAAAGGGGAAAAAAAGTATTTAGCCTAGCACTCAATAAATGTGAGCTGCTCCCTGTCTAGATCTTTTTATTATGACAATTATTAGATCACAAAATCCCATGAATAAGTTTTCTCAAGATTTATATTGGGTTTGCCAAGAAGTTCATTTGGGTTTTTCTATAAGCTATAATGGATGTACCCAAATGAACTTTTTAGCAAGCCAATAGAAACTGGTGTCTCAATTGATTACCAACCATGTAACTGTATCAAAAACAATCTATGATTCTCCCTCTGAAAGTATTGTTTACTAACAATGGGTATATTGCCAAGTAGCAGAAAACTTAACCTGCTATCAAATGCTGATGCTACCAGATACAACAGACTAGTTGGGCTTTAAATGCTTCCCTGGTAGCTCAGTCAGTAAAGAATCTGCCTGCAGTGCGGGAGACCTGGGTTTGATTCCTGGGTTGGGAAGATCCCCTGGAGAAGGAAATGGCAACCCACTCCAGTATTCTTGCCTGGAAAATCCCGTGGACAGAGGAACCTGGCAGGTTTCAATACATGGGTCGCAAGAGTCAGACATGACTGAGCGACTAAACCACCACCAATAGAAACTGGTCTCCCTT
>NW_011479533.1:10728-13693 GCF_000754665.1 Bison bison bison | reverse complement strand
TTTCATATATTTGAATGTTCATAAAGCTGTATAAGTATCTCATCAGGGAGATTTTCTGGGGAGACAGTTTATCTTATTATAATTGTCTTTATTGATTGCTATGCCCTACAGAATTCTTTACAAGACATTGTCTACCTAGCATTTTGGGGGCATTTTACATAATATTTATTATCATAAGCCCTGCTTTATCTTTTCCACATGCCTTAGTCCTTAGGTTATGATTCTCTGAATATGCCTGCTACGTAATTCAAGTGTCTCAGTTGATTACCATGTAACTGTATCAAAAACAAGCTATGATTCTCCCTGTGAAAGTATTGTTTACTAATAGTGGGTAGAGTGCCAAGGAGCACAAAACTTAACCTACTATCAAATGCTGATGCTACCAGATACAGCAACTAGTTGGGCTTTAAACTAAGCCAACTTCTGCACAAACTGAATCATCTTTGTGCATATTATTGATAAAGAATCCAGGTATACCTTATTTTTGAAAAACATGATTGTTTATGGAGCTTTTTTATATTTAGAGACCAGATACAAGTCATGGGCTTCCCAGGTGGCTCAGTGGTAAAGAATCTGCCTGCCAATTCTGGTGACAGGGGTTTGATCCCTGGGTTGTAAGATCCCCTGGAGAAGGAAATGGCAACCCACTCCAGTATTCTTGCCTGGGAAATCCCATGGACAGAGGAACCTTGCAGGCTAGAGTCCATGGGGTCACAAAAGAGTTGGACACAACTTAGCCACTAAACAACAGCAATAAGTTATACCTGTAGAGTTGCTGTTTTTCACTTGCTAAGTCTTGTCTGACTGTTCATGACTCCATGTACTGCAGCACACCAGGCTTCCCTGTCCTTCACCATCTCCCGGAGCAAACTCATGTCCATTGAGTCAGTGATGCCATCCAACCATCTCATCCTTTGTCGTCCTTTTCCCGTCCTGTCTTCAGTATTTCCCAGCATCAGGGTCTTTTCCACTGAGTCAGCTCTTCGCATCAGGTAGCCAAAGTACTGGAGCTTCAACATCAGTCCTTCCAGTGAATATTCAGGGTATACTTTCAGGGATCATTTCTATAGTTCATTACTAGAGAAGTTCCTCTTAACGTGTAGAACACCAGTAGAGTAGACCTTTAAAAATATTAAAAAAATATCTTTTGCTCTGTACTCAAGATTTCCAATATTACAACTCCCAGGTTTCTCCATTATCAGTTCTACTTCCTTCTTCATTTATCAGTCCTTGTTCATTTTTTATCCAATTTACTCCTCATACACTTGACTAGTGCCTTAATAGTTTCCAGGAACTATTATAGCTGCTGAGGATATAAAGGAAAATCTCTTCGATTCATGCTATGTCAGTGCTACAGAAAATAAAGAATGGGAGGGGAAAAGATGACAGTGATAGTTTCCAGGAAATCAGAACTGATTCACTATTTGGTTATATGAGAGAAGGGCTTTTTATATCTAGGAAGTTGCTTTCTGATAGTAGTCAAATAAAACATTTTAATATTATTTTCTTAAGTTCTTAGTTTCCTTACATCTTCATTGTTCTTTGCTTTGTATTATTCAAGTTGTTCACTTAAAAATATGCTACTCCTCCATGAATCTGTTTTGGGGTATGTTTTCCAAAGAAATATTTTATTTTTTGTATTAAGAACAATGTTTTCAAGATTTTTTAATGAATTATCCTCTAATTTCTCATCTGTAATGACACTTCTAAAGTTTCTTCTTTGTATTAAAGTTATCAAATTATTTAGCCTGTCTTTATTCCTTCTCCAGTAGTTTGGAATACATATACTATTGATTTTATTTTAATGGGACCCTTAATTATTATCTTGAATACCTTGATCACAGTATCCACCAGTAATAAATATTTCTGTGCACCTCTCTAACAATGATATGGCAGAACCACTAGAATCATTTAACTCTGAATTGACTTCCCATCTTCCATATTATTGTTGTACCTCATTTCTTATTCCCCTAAATTATCAGTGTCATTGCCACTGTGCTGTTGAAATTATTATTTATTTAAATTTGCCACCACTATTTTACCAATTTCTGTGATACTTTTTCCTTTTTTGTATATTTCTTTTGCTTCTGCTCTTTCACTGAGTGTGATTAGCAAGTGCTCTCAGATTTTATATGACTAAAAATATCTTTTTGCCCCCTAAGTGTTGAGAAATAGCCTAGCTGAGCATATAATTATACTCAGAGAGCTATTTTTTTACAACCCTGAAAAAATGTTATTCTATTTTCTTCTGAAATGTCTTGCTGTCAAGAAATCTGCTGCCAAATTATTATTTATTTTCAGTTTTCATTGGTATGTTTTCATTTTCTCTTTGTCTTTGATGCTTTGCAGTTTTAGCCTATTTTTCTATGTATAATTTGCTTTCATTTTATCACACAGTGATATTTATAAGAACAGAAAGATTATTTCTCTTTTTGGTGGTTTCCAAAAGTTTTGGAGAGAGATTTTCTTTCTCCCAGTCTCTCCATTCCTTCCTAGGAGAACCTTTATTAGATCTATTAAGAATCGCCCCATCCTGTATTCTGATTCTTGATTTCTCTTTAATATTTTCTGTATTTCTATAATTTCTTGGATTCTGGGTAATTTTCTAAAATCTGTCTTCCAGTTCTAAAATTCTCTCTTCAACTGCCTAGGGCATAACTTAATCTTTGATATATAAATATATTCATCTCTATCTGTATACACATCTATCTGTGTGTATGTGTGTGTGTGTGTGTGTATGTGTTATTTTTTCCAAGCACCATATTTTCCATTTCTCAAGGTTTTACTTACTTGTTTGGCAAATCTTCTTTTCTGCCATCTTCAGCTTTTGTGTAATTATCTCTGTTTTTTCCTTGAAATGATTTAAGCAATATATTTGGTTGAGAAGCCTCAACTTAATGAGTATTAAGCATGAAACAGTTTTGTTAGTCCTATAACTAAAACCAACCAGGTTAAACTCCATTTA
>NW_011479533.1:7635-10628 GCF_000754665.1 Bison bison bison | reverse complement strand
ATAGTTGGCTTTTTAAACAGCATTTCAGTCTGATACCATCTGTTTTCATTTACTTTTAGTTATTAAAATTTAGTCTGATAGATTTTTGTCTCATACTTTATTAAAATCTTCCAACAATTTAATCCTGTGGATTCAGTAATTTATACACAGGTGAAGTGAGAAAAAAAAATGAGCTTACAGTTCCTTTATCTCAATTTCTGGATAATAATCTTCTAATTTTGGTATATGGGAGGATAAGGAAGGAAAAATGCACCTTTTATCTGGTCTTCTTTTCTTGGCTGGGTGCAATTGCTATTAACATTTTGTTAATGCCCACACACATCTGTGATGATGTGTCTGTTTTCACCAGACTCTATAGGGTATCACTACTGATCTGGCTTGTTCTCTATAGTCTTGTGTCCTGATGGAGAGCCCAGTTGGCCTTGTTCATATGAACTTTGAACCTGAAAAAATATTTCCTGAGCATACATGATAACCTTGGAGACTTCAACAGGAATTTCAAGCTGACTCTTGCCAGTAGCCTTGTAATACAGAGAAAGTTAAACCCTTTTTACTCAGGCTTTTGTGATATCCTGGAATCTTACCCACTACCTCCTAAACCAGCCTGTGGGCACTGGCAGGTCCCATATTGCATAACTCTTAGGAATGAGGAACGTGAAAGATTTGTCCTTGATTCCTTTTTGTCCATACCAGCAGTTCAATAGGGCATACATGTCAGCCATTCCCTTCTGAATATTTGCACACACTTGAAGAACAGTGCTCTTTTATATCTTGGAAAGGGACCAGATGAGTTTCTAAACGTCCTCATAAAAAGGCAAAAAGAATTGCCTAACTTTTCATATTCACCTCTTTTTTTTTTGTTCCCACAGTCCCTGCCCATTAGAGCCCTCTCTCTCTGTCTAATGAGAGCTTGTAGAAACATCTAGCAAAAGTTTTGTGAACGTGGAATGTTCTTAAGTATGAATTCTGGTTGTTAGTCTCAAGAAAAGTAGATCCTACTGGCAAATTTTATCACCAAGCTAAACTTCTTAAATGTAAAATTCTTTGAATGAATCTATTATCTCTTATCACAGTGGATGGGTTCTACTATTTGTTACATCTAAAATAGTGAGTTTTATCATGTGATTTGTAATTTTGTGTTTGTGAGCTCATCTATAGTAGGAATTGAAGTTTACTGGAAGTTCCTTCTGTGCTAGGCTATTGGAGAATCCTTAAGAGTCTTCTGTTCGTCTCTACCACAGTGTGAGAGATGTTGTGTTCTATCCTCATGTGTTATATAAACTTGGGTTTCACTTTCTTAGTGTGAATACTCATTTTCCAATCAAAATCCAAAGGATTCTCAGCTTTCTTGCTAATTTCTTACACTCCAATGGATGGGGATTTTTTAGTTCTTGTTTCCAGGATAGGTGACACCCAGCTTTATGCTTTTCATCTCTCTGGAATGCATGAGACCAGTATGTCTTTTCCCATAGGAAATTTGTTTTGAATACCCCAGCTCTTATGTTCGGATATGGCAGTATTTTTGTTACACTTAGTTTCCCAATATTTACTGTTTATACTACCTGAGGACTTTTCATACTTCTCTTATAAATCAGCTGTGAATTTGAAATACATTTTAAATACTGTTTCTAGAGGAGCTTGGTGGGCTATAGTCCATGGGATCCCAGAGTCAGACACAAGTGAAGCAAGTTAGCACACACGCATCATTTTAATATGACCAAAGCAGGTCGTGGGAAGGGATTACCAAATCACCTCCATTTACCATTTTTAATGGAAGTCTCTTTTTTCTCTTGTACTTTTTTCAAAGCCACTTTGACTTTGGTGATTTCAAAGTAATGTTAAGTTCCAAATTGTTAAGCTTAACAATTATTCTAAGTGGCTTTTAGCTCCAGTTCAGGCTGCAAGACTATATTTTATTTTGCAGAGGTGACCTGTAAAGTCAGTACATTTAGCTTCTCCAGCTGTGCCCTTCAGATGCATTCAGGACACGAGAGGCCATCTATCCTGATGGTTAAATCAGCAAGGTAGTTCATTATCTCAATCTGCAACAAAGTTAATAAGACACATTACCAATCGCATCTCCTTATCTTCAAAGCTCTAAAGTACACTTGGGTATTTAACGGGATATTTATATTTTCCCACTGGGATATTTGCCCAGAAGGAAGATAGTCTGTAGTCCAGCAGGAGCTGGAAGTGACCCAGATTTAAGATTTCTATCACTTTTTAAAGCAAAATACTTAATTACACTTTCTGTGATAAACTGTACATGAATTACCAGGCAAGAATTGGTAGGCTCAGAGACAGTGTTCTCCATCATTTTCAAGGGCTGTGAGAAAAAGTGAAAATATGGGAAATCTGATAGAATTTTTAGTTTCTCTTAGGATAAAATGTCCTTCCTATATTTATTTTTGGTGATGGCAAAGGGGTAGCAGGGCAGGTGGTAGTGATTGCAGTGGTAGATTTATACATTTGCCCAGTATTTACAATATCAAGGCTAATGGAAAATGACTGCTAAAATATTCTTTTTATCTAATGCATCTTCCTACTTTCTACCAGCAGACATAACCTTAATCCAGAAAATGGTCTTTATTAAAAAGGGTTTTATCACACACATGTGGATGCCTCAACAATATACTACTCAAATTTGCTTGTTTTGAGGGTTATAGAAAGTGGTAACCTGTAATATATTGTTTACTAGGGCTTACTTTTTTGCCCAACATTTTTGGTCTGGGCCTCATCTATAAGGTTCTCCTTGAAGTTTTCATTTTCACTTTTATATTCTCTGTGCAAGTATGATACATGGAACAACAGACTGGTTCCAAATAAGGAAAAGGAGTACGACAAGGCTATATATTGTCACCCGGCTTATTTAACTTATACGCAGAGTACATCATGAGAAACGCTGGGCTGGAAAAAGCACAAGCTGGAATCAAGATTGCTGGGAGAAATGTCAATAACCTCAGATATGCAGATGGCACCACCCTTATGGCCGA
>NW_011479533.1:4294-5881 GCF_000754665.1 Bison bison bison | reverse complement strand
AAGTGTTGATTTTTAAGGAAACCAAACTATAGCCACTTAAGTAAAACATTGCATTTTTATTTAGACTATATCTTCTTAGTAATATGGAAAAAATTATAACATATAATGTTAAAAAGACACTATAGTTAAATCTGTACTTTTAACTATCTAGGTGTTTATATATGATGAAATTTAGAGGAGGTCAGAGAAAGTGGTAGTAGCTGATCTGTTGTGATGTTAGGTTTATATGTGCAATTCTATGCATGCTCTTATTTTTGTATTTCCCAGTCTGTAATGTTGGTGATTTTTTCATTTAAAAAAGTAAATCACTGAATCTTGAATTTATTCATGTAATACAATTTTTCCTTAATGATTTGTAATTATAAATGTATTAGATGCTCAAAATGACTAGCTGCATTTTCAATGATCTACTGCAAAGGAGAGATGAAAGGTGTAAAATAGGTTTTATTTTTAGAAGTTTTAAAAATGCAAATACCAGAGTCACACATTCACTTTGCTATCAAAACATTTCATCCATGATCTTCATTTCTTTCACAGGAGGTTTGGGCATGTTGGCATGAGTTATTGTCATACTTGGAAAAGGCAAATAAGTGGCTAAATGAAGTAGAATTGAAACTTAAGACTACTGAAAATATTCCTGGTGGAGCTGAGGAAATCTCCGAGGTGCTCAGTGTAAGTAGTGAATTAATATAATTATGATAATTGATATGCATTATTGAAAGATGTCAAGAACCAAATACGAAATAAACTCAAAGAAAACCACACAAATATTAGAGTTGCTATGCCTTCCCCAGCCCTAGCACTTGGGATAAAACCTTTGATTCCACTATGAACCTTCCAGTCTAAAGGTTTTAAAGAGGATTTAAATAACCTCTTACAAAGGACATTTGCCTTTTGCTATATCACTAAGTTCTATGTTGACATTTTGTTTTACCTATTTAAATCTACTACAGACCTGCAGATACAGTTTGAATGCACAATTTTGCTCCATTGGAATAGAGCTAAACAGGATAATAATGTAAAAGATTTCCACTTTAACAGCTACCATCATTGAATTGGAGCATAATTTTACATTATTTAAAAATCATAAATTTATAACTTTCAGAATGTTTCAAGGTATGAAATAGGCATGCTTTGTTATTGGGAATGTATCTTTAAAATGTTCATACCTTTTAGTTATATATAGAATATTAGTACATTTTCAGATTTTCCTTTGGAGGTCTTTAAGAAGTAAAATTTAAAGGAGTTTGCATGTATAAACTTTGACTTATGTGAATTTCTGACAGTCATTCATGTCCTATCCATTTTATTGTGCTTTTGGATAATCCTTTATATGTAATGAATATGTAGTGTTTTTTTTGTGGGAATAAAACAATGGCAAATTCTGGAATTTATTGGGATTGAATATGTAGTTTTAGTCTATTAATACATACTGTGTATAAAGCCATTTGTGGTGCAGCCCCTTTGTAAACCCGCTAAAACAAGGTACATAAATAAAATGTTAAGAAAATGTAAAATGGTTTTGACTGAGTAGAATTGGAATCCTATACATTGCAGCATAAACCTGGGCATGATTATATCCAACTT
>NW_011479533.1:0-549 GCF_000754665.1 Bison bison bison | reverse complement strand
AGTATTCTCTGAATCTTTAAAAGCTATAATTTTCCTTTTTTTTTTTTTTTTGGCTAAAGAAAGGCAGTTTATTTTTTCTGTTAATAAACAAAGTGCTCTTTCATTTGAAGATGAGCCTTAGCCCATTTTCTTCTCAATTAAAATGCCTATGTCAGACTTTTGTGGGTTTTTTTTTATTGCCTACCTAATGTTTCTTAGAACTGCAATTATGCAGAGCAAAGGTAATATTCAGTTGCCTGTTAAATCAATCAAACAGCCAGAGTTTTTATTGCCTATGAATATTTAAAAGAGATATGCTAGATCCTATTCCTAATTTCAGAGTGTGACTTTGCATTCAAATAAGTAATAAATTATCTCCATTCCTTGAAAAGGCATCTTTCACTCTTCATAATCATATGGCACTACATTTTCAACTCACAGTAATGATTTAAGAAATGGTTAGCAAACCAGGAGACACTTCCAAAAATGGTACCAAGTAATCCAATTATTACAGAGTAACAAAGCTACAGAAGGGACTTCCCTTGTAGCTCAGTTAGTAAAGATTCTCTC
>NW_011479532.1:14033-15478 GCF_000754665.1 Bison bison bison | reverse complement strand
CTATATATATATATATATATATATATATATATACATACACACATATATATATACTTTTTCAGTTGTAATTCCATCATATCCACTAGCTTTGTTCATAGTGATACTTCTTAAGGCCCATTTGACTTCACACTCCAGAATGTCTGGCTCTAGGTGAGTGATCACACCATCATGGTGTTCCAGGTCATTAAGATCTTTTTTATATAGTTCCTCTGTGTATTCTTGCCACCTCTTCTTAATATCTTCTGCTTCTGATAGATCCATACCTTTTCTGTCCTTTATTGTGCCCATCTATGCATGAAATATTCCCTTGGCATCTCTAATTTTCTTGAAGAGATCTCTAGTCTTTCCCATTCTTGTTTTCCTCTATTTTTTGCACTGATCACTGAGGGAGGTTTTCTGATCTCTCCTTGCTATTATTTGGAACTCTGCATTCAGATGGGTATATCTTTCCTTCTCTCCTTTGCCTTTAGCTTCTCTTCTTTTCTCAGCTATCTGTAAGGCCTTCTCAGACAACTATTTTGTCCTTCTGCGTATCTTTTTCTTGGGAATGGTTTTGATCACTGCTTCTGTACAATGTTATGAACCTCCATCCAGAGTTCTTCAGGCCCTTTATCTATCAGATGTAGTCTCTTGAATCTATTTGTCACTTGCACTGTATAATTGTAAGGGATTTGATTTAGGTCATACCTGAATGGTCTAGTGGTTTACCCTAACTTCAATTTAAGTCTGAATTTTGCAATAGGGAATTCATGATCTGAGCCACAGTAGCACCAAGTCTTGTTTTTGCTGACTGTATAGCGCTTCTCCAGCTTCAATTGTAAAGAGTATAACGAATCTGATTTTGGTATTGACCATCTGGTGATGTTCATGTGTAGAGTCTTCTCTTGTGGTGTTGGAAGATGGTGTTTGCTGTGATCAGGGTGTTCTCTTGGCAAAACTCTGTTAGCCTCTGCCCTGCTTCATTTTGTACTCCAAGGCCAAACTTGTTACTCCAGGTATCTCTTGACTTCCTACTTTTGCATTCCATTCCCCTATGATTAAAAGGACATCTTTTTTTGGTGTTAGTTCTAGAAGGTCTTTTAGGTCTTCATAGAGCTGTTCAACTTCAGCTTCTTTGGCATTAGTGGCTGGGTCATCGACTTGGATTACTGTGATAGTGAATGGTTTTCCCTGGAAACGAACAGAGATCATTCTGTCATTTTTGAGATTGCACCCAAGTACTGCATTTCAGACTCTTCTGTTGAGTATGAGAGCTACTCCATTTCTTCTAAGGAATTCTTGCCCATAGTAGTAGATATAATGGTCATCTGAATTAAATTTGCCCATTCCTGTCCATTTTAGTTCACTGATTCCTAAAATGTTGATGTTCATTCTTGCCATCACTGGTTTGACCACTTTCAATTTACCTTGATTGATAGACCTAAAATTCCAGGTTCCTATGCAAT
>NW_011479532.1:8568-11134 GCF_000754665.1 Bison bison bison | reverse complement strand
ATGCAGTCCATGGAATTCTCCAGGCCAGAATACTGGAGTGGGTAGCTGTTCCCTTCTCCAGGGGATCTTGCCAACCCAAAGATTGAACCCAGGTCTTCCATACTGCAGGTGGATTCTTTACCAGCTAAGCTATCAGGGAAGACAAGTTTATTTTCACCATCATACAACTAAAGTCTGTACATCTATTTTACTTTCCTGATTCTCCATTAGTAAGCACCCTGAGTGCAGGGAACTTGTCTTCTTCTTTTTTTAATATTCATTTCTTTATTAGGTTGCATTAGATCTTAGTCACAGCACATGGAATCTTTATTGTGGCATGTGGGCTCTTTAGTTGTAGCATGTGAGCTCAGTAGTTGCGGTGCATGGGGTTAGTTGGATCTTAGTTCCCTGACCAAGGATTGAGCCCACATCTCCTACATGGAAAGGCAGATTCTTAACCACTGGACCACCAGGGAAGTATCTTGTCTGTCTTTATCACCACTATATCCCTATAACTCAGATGAGTGGTTGGCACATAGTAGGGGTTCAATAAATATTTGTTGAATAGATTGATCTCTGCATGCATAGCAAAAAAAAAAAAACTTTGTAAATTATGCTAAAATACTAATATCAAACTAGAAAAAAATATGTGGGTACGTAGGCCATATGTAACATCTCAAGGGTTAATATCTGTACACAAATGAGCTACTACAAATCACTAAGCAAAAAAAAAAAGCAAAATCAAATTTATGCGAAGGATATGAACAGACAATTCATGGAAGAAGTATGAATTACTCTTACACATATGAAAATATCTTCAACATGTTAATCATAGGAATAAGACTTTTAAAAATAGATTTTAAAATCTAATTTAGACCTATTAGATTCACAAATATTGATTTGATTGTTGATAGCTAGTGCTGACAATCTCATAAACGTTTCTAAACATGTAGATTGGTAAATCTTTCTGAAAGGCAGTTCGCTATTATCTTTTAAATTTAAATAGTACATATGCTTTGATCCAGAATTTCTACTTTCAGGAATATTCTTACAGAAATAAATTCATTCAAAGTATGAGCAGATACAAGGTGTTTTTCTTTAATTGTGTGCATCAATAAGAGCCTGGTTCAAAAAATTATATTTATCAAATAAAGATTTTCCTATATGAAAAAGAGACTGGTTTACTATCTTATGTTAATTTACACAGTATAATACATTAATATTATGAAGCATTTCTATATGTAGTGGCCTGTAAGGATGCAGAATATGACCTTGAAATTTATCTTTGTGCTGTTTCTTCCTTGCTTTCACTTCCTGAACTTCCTGGCCCTTTCTCTTGTCACAGTCACCTGTATGGCTTAGAGAGGTAAGTTAGCATAGTTATAGCAAGAATTAAAAGGGAAAAAAAATTAATATATACTTTTGCTGTTTTATCTCATTTTGTTTTTACTTCTAAACTGTCTGTGGAGAGACAAAAGGAAAGTCCCTTTGGAAAGCAGAGTTGGTGATGGTACAAAGCTTACAAAGCAAATAGAAGAAAGGACACTGTCTATGCAGTATGGGAAGATTAGAATAGGAGGGAGTGTGCTTGTGGGAGTATAGAAAAGCTCTTGGAAGTGATCATTATCTAGAAACAAAAAGCAGGGCCTCAGGGTATATGGGTGATATCAGGGAATCAGCATTGAGGGGCACAAAGTATTCTATTGGAGGCCACTGTCAGGGAGCCAAATAAAAGCCAAATCTGTTCCAGCAAACATCTGTCACTAGTAAAGTGAATATATAACTCTGCTAAGGAACCATGTCAACTCTTCATTGTGAGCCAAAACTTTCCTTTAAGATCTGCCTGTGGTGCTCACTGCTGCTCTTGTAGCACTAGACTCTGAGCTTTTCTGGATCCCATCCTAACTACACCTTGTGGATTTTTTTTTTTTTAATTTTTTTGACAATAGCCCAAGACTCTGGTAAGTCCTCCAAAATAGAGAGGCAATGGTGTTATAGCAAGAAAAGTCCTGTCACTGGTACTTCAGTGGGACTGGAAAGTGATAGATATCTATTTTAATGATAGGGAGATATAAACACCAAACTGTTAATAGTAGATGAGGTACAGTGAAGAGATTTTGTTTTTACTCTGCTTAGTATATATCTGAATTGTTTGAATTTTTAATAATAAAGCATATATTCAGTTCAGTTCAGTTGCTCAGTCATGTCTGACTCTTTGCGACCTCATGAATCGCAGCACACCAGGCCTCCCTGTCCATCACCAACTCCCGGAGTTCACTCAGACTCACGTCCATCGAGTCAGTGATGCCATCCAGCCATCTCATCCTCTGTCATCCCCTCCTCCTCCTGCCCCCAATCCCTCCCAGCATCAGACTCTTTTCCAATGAGTCAACTCTTTGCATGGGTGGCCAAAGTACTGGAGTTTCAGCTTTAGCATCATTCCTTCCAAGGACATCCAGGGCTGATTATCCTTTAGAATGGACTGGTTGGATCTCCTTGCAGTCCAAGGGACTCTCAAGAGTCTTCTCCAACACCACAGTTCAAAGCATCAATTCTTGGCGCTCAGCTTTCTTCACAGTCCAACTCT
>NW_011479532.1:4397-6336 GCF_000754665.1 Bison bison bison | reverse complement strand
AAATGGAAGAGGTAAGAAAGACCAAATGGAACTTCCACACATGAATATACAATATCTGAAATGAAAATTTCATTGGATGGAATTAATAGAAGTAGATATTGCAGAAGAAAATATCAATGAATGAAGACATAGTAATAGAAACTATACAAACTGAAGCACAAGAGAAAGAAAAAGACTAAGAAAAGCAAAAGAGAGCTCAGTGACCATATCAAGCATTAACAACTTCAAGCAGTCTAGCATACTTGTAATTGGAGTCCTAAGAGGAAGATGGAAGAGAAAAAAAAATGTTTGAAGAAACAATGGCTAAAATTTTCCAAAATTAATGAAAACTATAAATTTATCCAGGAAGCTTAAAAAACTCAAAGGAAAATAATAAAGTGGCCATTTGTGCTTGTTTTATGATTTCCTGAATCTTGGTTTATGAACTGGATTGTATTCTTATTTTTAGCTTTATTTTTACTTATTTCTGGTTTCTTGATATAGTATCTTTCCTGATTTGTCAAAACTGATTGCCATCTGGACCAAGGAAATGATAATGTCCATGTTGACAAAGCTGAAGAGATGTTTATTACTACAATCCCCCTGAGGCCATGTCTCCATTATCTCTGTCACTGTGAATCCTTTGGGCCCTATCAATGACTTTGTGTTGCTAGGTTTCTTTGATATTAATAGTTGCCTACTAAAATGACTATTCTAATTCTATTGGAATGTTTTATGATAAGAACTATACTTTACAATTACTTCTATTCCTCAAGTGTCTATTTAGCACCTTAAGCCAATTGATAGATTTAAGCTTATTGATTGATTAATTCAGTGGTCTTCAAACTCTAGCAGGCATCAGAGTCACATGGAGAGTTGATAAATTACAAATTTCAGGGTCCTATCACCAGAGTTCACAATTCATCACATCTAGGGTAGGATTTGATAATTTGCATTTCTAACAATTTCTCAAGTGATGCTGATATTATTGGTCCTCAAATCACATATTGATACTTACTGGATTAAACTATGTTTGTGAATTTCAACTCTTGAGAGATTACATATATTTCAAGTCTCTCTTTAAATCCTCCTGTCATGCAAGTGTATGCTCCTCGGTTCTTTGTCTCGTCACAACAAAGATTTGGAGCAACGGACATTAAAGCCCTTGGCGCATCACAGCTCTCGGGTCTTGGACAAACCGCGTTACAGCTCTTAGGCAAATCAGTGTTACAGCTCCATTTTATTTGTAAGATAGCAGGAGAATCCAAGACTGAAGAGAAGAGAATGGAGGAGTGCGTGGGGAGGGAAGGGGAGAGAGAGAGAGAGAGAGAAAGAGTGCGCACACGCACGTGGGAGAGAGAGTCCGAGAGAAAGCGCTTTGGCTCCTCCTTTTATATGTTTTTTCCTCCACCTGGGCCTGCCCTATGCAAATTGGGGTTAGCCAGGAGTGCTGTTTGTTCTGTTTGTTCTGCCTGAAGTCTTCACTCTGGTCCTCGGACTTTCCTTGTCTTTTAGCCACCACCATTTTGGACTCCTTTTCCCTATTCTACCCACCTAACACTCCCTTTTCCATGTAGCAATTCCTTCTCTCTCAGAATAGTAGCTCCTCTTTCTAACATGTATTTCATATCCTCTCTACATCACTTACAATATTTATCATAATCTTTCTTATTTATAAGCAGTTATATAATGTGTTTATTTTGAATACTAAATTGGCTGCAGAACTAGATCTTCAAAAGCTAGACAAGATAATTAACAAATTGACATTTTTCCAAATATGTATCATTTGGTGGTATATTTTTCTATATCCAAAAAATTAATTAATGATTTTATAGAAACAACTAGGTGATGAAAATGAAGATAGAACTTGAAATTTTTAATTCCTGCTACTTTATATGTTCCAAGTCAGTGAAGAGCTAGATAGGATTTGTGTCCCTGAATTAAGAAGAGTAAGTACAAC
>NW_011479532.1:0-519 GCF_000754665.1 Bison bison bison | reverse complement strand
CTCTGCCTTTTCTAAAACCAGCTTGAACATCTACAAGTTCACAGTTCATGTGCTATTGAAGCCTGGCTTGGAGAATTTTGAGCATTGTTTTGCTAGTTTGAGATGAGTGCAATTGTGCACTAGTGTGAACATTCTTTGGCATTGCCTTTCTTTGGGATTGGAATGAAAACTGACCTTTTCCAATCCTGGGACCACTGCTGAGTTTTCCAGATTAGCTGGCATATTCGGTGCAGCACCGTCTTTTAGGACTTGAAATAGTGCAACTGGAATTCCATCACCTCCACTAGTTTTCGTAGTGATGCTTCCTAAGGCCCACTTGACTTCGCTTTCCAGGATGTCTGGCTGTAGGTGAGTGATCACACCATCATGGTGTTCCAGGTCCTTGAGATCTTTTTTATATAGTTCTTCTGTGTTTTCTTGCCACCTCTGCTTAATATCGTCTGCTTCTGATAGGTCCATACCAATTCTGTCCTTTATTGTGCCCATCTTTGCATGAAATGTTCCCTTGGTATCTCTAAT
>NW_011479531.1:4618-5412 GCF_000754665.1 Bison bison bison | reverse complement strand
ATTCCCCAAAGAATGTGTATCTCTTATCATAAGTGGCATGTGAAGACTATCAACCTACTTCAGTAAGAACAGTAAGCTGTTTTGAGAATTAAACAGCAGCTGTGAATTTATATAGTGATAACAGGTCTTTCTTCCTAATAGCATTGCTGTTATACTATGTTTCAGCCATCTTCATTTGGTTGTAGACAAATATAGTACATGTGATTTTATTTTTCAGATGGATACAGACATTTACAAGATTGTGGTGACCTGTGTTACAGTTAGAAGTTGGTGAGAAAGGTGAGGGTGGATAGTAAAAAGAGAGATACCATTGGGCTGGCTGTTACAGCTGGGCTTTCACAACGTAGGTGAAGGGTACAGATCCAGGGTCTGACTCAGACTGAGAAACTATTTCCCACAAAACCTGTAAGACTTGGCGAATCCCATGTTAGAATGTAAGTGTAGTAATTTATAGTAGTAAGTCTGCTTAGGGTAAACAGTTAGTAAACAGGCGGTTTCTTGGTGAAGATGGATTAGAGTAAAGGAAGGTTGATAATTTGGGGGAGTCTTTCATCTGGGCTGGGGTAGGGCTTGGAGAATTTTTCCTCCTTCATCATTAATTAGAATGCTTATGACTGCCAAAATCTTTTCTTTCTTAGCCCATAGAGGTGCCCTGATATTTTTCTTCCTATATCCTTTTTAAGTCCTATGTATTGACCTTTGTTATGACAGTTATATTCTACAACTTGCTATATTTTTAATATTTTATTATTTATTCCTGGTGGATAAAAGTGTAAATAATCTAATCAGTGGCA